>NC_080540.1:234985293-235097793 GCF_028640845.1 Ahaetulla prasina | reverse complement strand
TATTGGTGCACCAGCCTAAAAATTACTTGCATTACATAGAACCTCTTTAAGACGTTGACACCATACCCGCTATTTTTTCATCTTGTTTGAGAGAAAGTTCAGCTGCTTGAATGACTGACTAAGAAATTCTGAGCATGTGTGAGGTCTGAAACAGTATTCCCAAATAATTTTTGACACGTTCATGGCCCTAAGAAATGTAAAAGCCTACAGTCTCAGAATTTGTACCGGCATTGTGCACTGTGTTTGAATTAGCGATGTATGGAAAAAGAACCACCATTTTTGCCCAGTGATAGTGCTTTGCCTACTTTTACTCCGAAAAGAGAGGCACACATTCAGGCTTAAAGAGATTCAGGGTGAGCCTCTGTATTACATTGTCCCTGAAGACTTCACCAAATACAATCAGTTTAGCACCCTTGACCCTGTTTCAGTTTACATGTCCCTAGCTAAAGGCCTACAATATTAGTAAATCCTACTTCATTTTGACACGCTATTGCTCTTTATGTTAAAATTATTAATCACCCAACTTTAGCAGTTAGTTGCCTGAGGTTTCTCAATTTTTTTTGTAAAAAGTACATGAAGGAAAAAACATAAATTTATCCTGAAGTTTCTGTCACCTTTCAAATAAAGCAAGGGAAAATGACAGATTGCGTAGCAGTGTATGAAATTCTGCAAGATTTTTTTTTTTAAAAAAAGGCACCTACAATAATTTGCAATAATTTATTCTTTCTTGAAATGAATTCCTTTAATGTCACCCTATTTTTCAATTAGAGGCAATGGATAGGCTGCATGTGTCGATTCAGTTCACAGAAGTAGCCAGAGATTCAAGAAGGATACACAGTAAATAGCATGGTTGTATGCGTGTTTGTGTGTGTGTGTGTTTCTGTCTCTGTGTGTCTGGCTTTGTTTCATTTCCTTTAGTCAAGCAAAGTAGGTAAATAATCCTTATGATCAGTACTTTTCTCACCTCCCTATCCGTAGATTTAAAATTAGGCCGAGATGTAATTCTAGAGATAAATCTCTAGTTATTACTAAGTCGGCAATTCAATTATCCAGGCAGCCTGAAGTACCATTGATTATTCATGGGTTTCTTGGGCTGGGCCAGCTACAAAACTCTTCATTATTCCCCTGAGTGCCTTTCTGCATCCGGCGTGCATTTGACATGTAGTTCCTCCCCCTCAGAGGACTCCAGGCAAGAGCCACAGCAGTTAGGAAATAAATGCCTTAGAGGCAGAAAGGATAAGTAGGGTCAAGGCAAAGAATGTCCAGTGTCTCCTGGCCACAGTAGCAGTAATGAGAAAAGCCAAGCGGGTGTCTGCCTTCTACATTCTGCAAATGAGTCTTCCCTTGTGCCGTGATGATGGCTTATCTTAAAGCATCCAGTTCCCGCAGAAAGAGGTTTGAAAGGGGTTTTTCTTTGGAAAGCTTTGTGCAACATGAGCCACATGCCCCTTTCTGCTTGCTTTAGGCTGTTGTACCTTAGCTTGATAGGAGTTCAGCTCTTTGCCGGAGCTTGCAAAATCTTGATCTTTTTCAGCAACATGTCTCCAAGCAAAAGAAAAAAAAAAAAGGAAATTGAATACTTTTATTTGGCCAATCTTGGAGCATCTATATAATCTAGGGAATCTAGGTGGAATTATCACTTGTGGCTCTCTGAACTTGGTTGGTTTTTTGGCAGACTTTTCATTAATAAAATCATCCATGCAAAGAATAGAATAGAATAGAATAGAATAGAATAGAATAGAATAGAATAGAATAGAACAACAGAGTTGGAAGGGACCTTGGAGGTCTTCTAGTCCAACCTCCTGCTTAGGCAGGAAACTCTATACCAGTTCAGACAAATGGCTGTCCAATCTCATCTTAAAAACTTCCAGTGTTGGAGCGTTCA
This sequence comes from Ahaetulla prasina, assembly GCF_028640845.1. Taxonomy (NCBI): domain Eukaryota; kingdom Metazoa; phylum Chordata; class Lepidosauria; order Squamata; family Colubridae; genus Ahaetulla; species Ahaetulla prasina. The sequence continues at coordinate 235,095,908 of NC_080540.1, read as the reverse complement.
CAACTTCTGGTGGCATGTTGTTCCACTGATCAATTGTTCCGACTGTCAGGAAATTTCTTAGTTCTAGGCTGCGTGTAGGGCTTGCTTCCTGCTTACATGCAGTAGCTTGCCCTGCCCATTCACACTGGTGATGTTATATAGTTGAGTTACGAAATGTCTGCAAGCAAATAACCAGCCTCAGAGTCCACCGTTTTCACTCTATATACGAACTAAGGAGAAATTTCCTGACAGTTAGAACAATTAATCAGTGGAACAACTTGCCTGCAGAAGTTGTAAATACTCCAACACTGGAAATTTTTAAGAAAATGTTGGATAACCATTTGTCTGAAATGGTGTAGGGTTTCCTGCCTGGGCAGGGGGTTAGACTAGAAGACCTCCAAGGTCCCTTCCAACTCTGTTGTTTTTGTTGTTGTTGTTGTTGTTATTGTTATTATTATTTTATTTATTTACCTGTTTGAATAGTTGACGGAAGCCATTAATACCTTATAGAAACTTATTGATTACATGAGCACTGACTTTCATATTATAATTCTCCAGAAAGTGTTCTAGATAACTGTTGAACATTGCTGATGAAATTGAGGGTTACTAAAAGGACAGAAATAAGTATTATATTGTAACCCCTAATGTGATGTCCTGCAGCTCATGACAAACTATTTGAATAGAAATGAACTTTCTGCTTTTCCTGGAAAGTACTGAAAATTATGCTATCTAAGCTCAGCTGAAAATCAAATGTAAGTTGTGTGTTGTTGTTGTTCGTTGTGAAATTGTGTCTGACCCATCATGACCCAATGGATAACTTTCCTCCAGGCCTTCCTGTCCTCTACCATCCCCCCCAAACCATTTATACTCGTGCCAACTGCTTCAGTGACTCCATCCAGCCACCTCATTCTCTGTCATCCCTTTCTTCTTTTGCCCTCAATCTTTCCCAGCATTAGGCTCTTCTCCAGTGAGTCCTTCCTTCTCATTAGGTGGCCAAAGTATTTGAATTTCATCTTCAAGATCTGGCCTTCTAAAGAGGAGTCAGGATTGATCTCCTCTAAGACTGACTGGTTTGATCGCCTTGCAGTCAAAGGGACTCGCAGGAGTCTTCTCCAGAACCATAGGTCAAATGCCACAATTCTTTGGTGCTCAGCCTTCCTTATGGTTGTGTATGTACAATCTATTTACAGATAGTCCTCAACCTGTAAACTGAGCCTGAAATTTCCTTTGCTAGGCAAGACAGGTGTTAAATGAGTCCTGCTCCTTGTTACCACTCTTCATGGCACAGTTGTAAAGGGAATCATTGCAGGTGTTAAGTTAGTAACACAGTTTATTTATTTTATTTATTTATTTATTTTTCAAATTTATATACCGCCCTATCTCCCTAAGGACTCAGGGCGGTTCACAGGCAGTTAAAATACATATAAATACAAATTAAAAAACAACAATTAAAAAACTTATTCTATTGCCGAATTTAAAAACAATATAAATAATAAAAAACCCCTTAAAACCAATAACTTTAAAATCTAATCCAGTCCCGCGCAGATGAATAAGTGCGTTTTAAGCTCGCGACGGAAGGTTCGGAGGTCCGGAAGTTGACGAAGTCCTGGAGGGAGTTCGTTCCAGAGTGCGGGAGCCCCCACAGAGAAGGCCTTTCCCCTGGGTGTCGCCACACGACACTGCCTAGCTGACGGCACCCTGAGGAGTCCCTCTCTGTGAGAGCGCACGGGTCGGTGAGAGGTATTTGGTAGCAGTAGGCGGTCCCGTAAATAGCCCGGCCCTATGCCATGGAGCGCTTTAAAGATTGTCACCAACACCTTGAAGCGCACCCGGAAGGCCACAGGTAGCCAGTGCAGTCTGCGCAGGATAGGTGTAACACGGAGCCCGAGGGCTCCCTCTATCACCAGCGCAGCCGCATTCTGGACCAACTGAAGCCTCCGGATGCCCCTCAAGGGAGCCCCATGTAGAGAGCATTGCAGTAATCCAGGCGAGGCGTCACGGGCGTGAGTGACCGTGCATAAGGCATCCCGGTCTAGAAAGGGGCGCAACTGGCGCACCAGGCGAACCTGGTGGAAAGCTCTCCTGGAGACGGCCGTCAAATGGTCTTCAAAAGACAGCCGTTCATCCAGGAGAACGCCCAGATTGCGCACCCTCTCCATCGGGGCCAGTGACTCGCCCCCAACAGTCAGCCGAGGACTCAGCTGACTGTACCGGGATGCCGGCATCCACAGCCACTCAGTCTTGGAGGGATTGAGCTTGAGCCTGTTTCTCCCCATCCAGACCCGTACGGCTTCCAAACACCGGGACAGCACTTTGATAGCTTCATTGGGGTGGCCCGGTGTGGAAAAAATACAGCTGGGTGTCATCAGCGTACAGCTGGTACCTCACACGAAGCCACTGATGATCTCACCCAGCGGCTTCATATAGATGTTGAACAGAAGGCGAGAGAATCGACCCTGCGGCACCCACAAGTGAGGCGCCTCGGGGCCGACCTCTGCCCCCCTGTCAACACCGTCTGCGACCGGTCGGAGAGATAGGAGGAGAACCACCGATAGCGGTGCCTCCACTCCCAATCCTCCAACCGGCGCAGCAGGATACCATGGTCGATGGTATCGAAAGCCGCTGAGAGGTCTAATAGGACCAGGACAGAGGAACAACCCCTATCCCTGGCCCTCCAGAGATCATCCTGCGACCAAAGCCGTCTCCGTGCTGTATCCGGGCGGAAACCGGACTGGAGCAGGTCTAGATAGACAGTTTCATCCAGGTGCAGAAACTGATATGCCACCATACTCTCTACAACCTTCGCCACGGCGGGTTGGAGACAGACGATAATTACCTAAGACAGCGGGTCAGGAGGGCTTCTTGAGGAGGGGCCTCACCACCGCCTCTTTCAAGGCGGCCGGAAAGACTCCCTCCAACAAGGAGGCACTCGTAATCGCCTGGAGCCAGCCTCGTGTCACCTCCTGAGTGGCCAGCACCAGCCAGGAAGTTGTTAAGTGAATCTGGCTTCCCCATAGACTCTGCTTGTCAGAAGTCCACAAAAGGTGATCACATGACCCTGGGACACTGCAGCTGCCATAAATACATGTCAGTTGGCAAGCATCCAAATTTTGATCACCTGACCGTGGGAATGTTACAACAATCGTAAATGTGAAAAATGGTCATAAGTCACTTTTTTCAGTGCCATTGTAACTTTGAACAGTCGCTAAACAAGTAGTGATAAGTCAAGCACTATCCGTATTAAAGTTTTGAAACGGCATTCTGATAACTTTTATCTACACTTGGGCATTGGGTAGGATATAGCAATAGCATTTAGACTTATATACTGCTTCACAGTGCTTTACAGCCCTCTCTAAGCAGTTTACAGAGTCAGCCTATTGCCCCCAAACAATTTGGATCATCATTTTACCGACCTCAGGATGGAAGGCTGAGTCAACCTTGAGCCGGCGAGACTCGAACTGCCAATCTGCAGGCAGCTGATAGGCAGCAGAAATAGCCTGCAGTACTACATTCTAACCACTGTGCCACCGTGGCTCATATAAAAAAAATGGTGTCAGAAGCACAGTCACCATCTTGGTTTTGGGGACTTTCTGCCACAACCTTGTAGTGCTTTCTTTGATTTCAGTGGGTACCAGAACCCACCTGAATCGGGGCGAACCGGTAGCAACCCACCACTAAAATGAACACACTAGCAACTTGAAGTAGCCAAATTCTGGATGTCAGTCCTTTGTACCAGGTGAAGGAAAGTTGTTGGAATCTGTAGGTTAGGCTTCATGATAAGGCAAATGCTTCATATGTTTTTCCCAGTTTTGCATCCTTAAACCTAATGAAATATCATTTTCATTGCATTGCTTATTTCTCAATATTAGTTAGCCCACATATTTTCAATGCAGGTTAAGGGTGACAAAAAAATGTGTCTGCATGATATAACGAGCCTTAGAAAAATACCTCTTTTTTCCCCTCTTACTTTGTTTTTCCTCTCTCTTTCTCTCTCACCTATTATTCAGGAAAATGCGATTTGCAAATTCTCAACTCTGGAAGGCTACAGTTTGCTCTCATAAAGCTGTATTAAACCTGCTGTTTTGGTACCTGGTCATCTAGTGGTTGATTTGAAAAATGCAACCCATCTAGCATTTAGTTTTGAAGAAACAAAGCAGGCAAGAAAAAAATAATAAAGGAAGAGTGAAGACAGCAACAGAAAGCTTTAGAAGATTCTAGTAGGACTCTAGTAAGCAGACAAAATGTTTTGATTATTATGACATCTCTGTAACTGCAATGCACCATATCTTTCAGAGTGCTAAAAGATCTTGTGATGATGACAAATTGTGCACCCATCAGTGGGTGAGCTGCCTGTCTGTGGAGGAAGTGGGTTGCAAGAAGCGCGTGAATAGTCCAGGCAATTCTGATGAGTCATTACCCAACTCTCCACCACAGAGAGAATTTGCAAATTATCATGTGTAAGGAACAAAACCCAGAAATGAGCAGAAGTGACAGCAAACCAGAGGAATCACACAGAGAGAAAATAAATGTGAAATGCAAAACCAGGAATCCATCAGTTTTAGTCCTACCTTACGCATAAAGCTAGCAGAGTTATTTGGGGCGCTCATTCTTTCTCAGCCCTAGGAAGCAGGCAAAGGCAAACCACTTCTGACATCTTGTTAAAATACTGCAGGGACTTGCCCAGGTAGTCACCAGGAGTCAACACTGACTCAAAGGTGCATGTACCCATGCATATACCACCCATGCACAAAATAAATGAATGAAAAGAGCCAAATAGACAAAGTAGAGCCTTTGATTTATGCACAATCGGCTATCAATCTTTCATAGTTAGGTTTGCTGTTCAGTTAGTTTATTATTATTTATTATTATTATTATTATTATTCATACTTTTATACCGCCCTATCTCCCTAGGGACTCAGGGCGGTGTACAGCCATATAAAAACATATATATATACAAAGTAAAACATTAATTTAAAAAACTTATTACATAGGCCGAATATTTAAAATAGAGATATAAATAATAAAACCCAATTTAAAACCAAATTTAAAATTTAAACATTTAAAATTTAAAAAATCTAGTCCAGTCCTGCGCAGATAAATAGATGTGTCTTAAGCTCGCGGCGGAAGGTTCGAAGGTCAGGAAGTTGACGAAGTCCTGGGGGAAGCTCGTTCCAGAGGGTGGGAGCCCCCACAGAAAAGGCCCTTCCCCTGGGCGTCGCCAGTCGGCACTGCCTGGCCGACGGCACCCTGAGGAGTCCCTCCCTGTGAGAGCGCACGGGTCGGTGGGAGGCATTCGGTGGCAGCAGACAGTCCCGTAAATAACCCGGCCCTATGCCATGTTTACCTGTGACAAGTCAAACAAAAGATACATAGTTGGGGAAAAGCAAATCCTATTAACGCTCAGGACATGCTCACCTTAAAGTAAACTAAGGCAACTGAACTATCTGTTTATACATTGGGAATATCTGAGGCAGGGTTATCTGTAAAGTATTTATTTATTTATTTTATTTTATTTTATCACATTTATATACCGCCCTATCTCCCTAGGGACTCAGGGCGGTTCACAGGCAAGTAAAAAAGTACATATAAATACAGACTAAAATAACAGTTAAAAAACTTAAGTATGGTATGAAAGAGTCAATATGGTTTGATGGTGGTGCAACTGAAGTTCCACCATTTTTTAATGTGCATAGCATATGCAAAACATTAACAATGGCAGGGCTTTAATTGCTCATTTGTAGCTAGCACCTTGGCTTCTTTTTCTATTCACCTCAGACACATTTGATTTGGTGGGTCTTTCTGGCTCCCCCATAATCCATGGTGTGGGAGGTAACAATTGCTCCTCCAATGGTAACCTTGTTTGTGGAAAATTCTGACAAAATACATTTATTTTGTAAAAAAGATGCTAAGGCTCTAGAAAGAGTGCAGAGAAGAACAACAAAGATGATTAGGGGACTGGAGGCTAAAACATATTAAGAACGGTTGCAAGAACTGGGTATGTCTAGTTTAATAAAAAGAAGGACTAGGGGAGACATGATAGCAGTGTTCCAATATCTCAGGGGCTGCCACAAAGTAGAGGGAGTCGGGCTGTTCTCCAAAGCACTTGAGGGTAGAACAAGAAGCAATGGGTGGAAACTGATCAAGGAGGGAAGCAACTTAGAACTAAGGAGAAATTTCCTGACAGTTAGAACAATTAATCAGTGGAACGACTTGCCTGCAGAAGTTATAAAATGCTCCAACACTGGAAATTTTAAAGAAAATGTTGGATAACCATTTGTCTGAAATGGTGTAGGGTTTCCTGCCTGGGCAGGGGGTTGGACTAGAAGACCTCCAAGGTCCTTCCAACTCTGTTGTTATATTATATTATATATTATATTTATCTTGTGGACTTTTGATTATCTTTATCATGTAAAGGACATACAATGACTCTCCTTTTCTGAAGGAAGGGTTCCCATAAGCAGTTAGCAGACCACTGTTTGGGACTACAATGCCAGCCTCGACGTGTTTTTGTTTTCACGGGTCATTCTTTGTGAAATAGTTCTTTTTTTAAAAAAAAAATCACTACCATATCTATTTACTTTTTTTGTATGGGTGGTTTGAATTGTCCTTATTGTTTAAATTCTCTTGGCAAAAACAAATTTAATTGCTTAATCCTATAGTATGCTTGGAATGAATTCAACTGATTTTGAATTACTCTATTATTTGTTCCCAGGGTGTGTGGGGGTGTGTAAGAGATGATTGCTTTTGGAGCACAGGTGGGCATATTTATCAACACTTAATGCTTTGTGCATGAACACTCCGGTTCATGTTCTTTCCTCTGACGAGAAGAAGTGATTGGAAATATTAGCTATTGTTTTCAGATAATTGCCACCTGTTGTTGTGTCCAAACTTAGACAAAATGCAATCAGTTTTAATTTCAGTCTGTCAAAAATCAAACCCCACTGTAAAGCTGTGGTTTGTTTGAATAACCCTTAATTAAAAGAAACTAATTTGGTTAGTTAGACATACTGGTGTTATTTGAAAACAAAAACAAAAGCAATGAGGCCATGGGCAAATGTGCCAGAAGGAAAAGATAAAACCTTGTGCACAGATCATATCTGAATGGGCCTTTTCTCTTTCTTGGAACTGGCGTCAACAGATTTGGGAAATTTTCATCAACATTGATGAGCAGAAATGCGGGTTACATGTTTTGTCCAAATTTCTTCAGAAGGAGAAATAGGTTTACCATTTATGCAGAGCAGAATTTCCGTTCAGTGGTGATAGCAAAACCATTACTGCAAATGTCCAAATGGAGGCGTTTGTTTACTAAATCATTTCTTAGAATTTAACTGAAGAAAGAAGAAGATTGAAAGAGATAAGGGAAGAAAGAAATCTCTCCTATGGCATCTTCATGATTAAAAAAGAAGGAAGGAAGGAAGGAAGGAAGGAAGGAAGGAAGGAAGGAAGGAAGGAAGGAAGGAAGGAAGGAAGGAAAATCTGGTCCAGTTCCAATCTGGGAAAAATCTGTTGGAAATAAAATGGAGACTATCTGGCTGGAAGGAAAGATGGTTTATTTCGTTTCCAGAAACTTCTGTGAACACAGCAATGTTTCTGGGGTGGCTGGCCCCTTGGCTTAGGAATGGATGGATTTTTATAGGGTTCTGAGATGCTCCAGGGGATTGTGCAATGTAGTGAGCCTTGTGCCTTTTGTTATTCTAATGGTGGTGGGTGTTTTGTTAATAAGATGGCCCAGCCTTTCTGAATGGATACAAAATCTGCATTTCTAAAGACAAATCTCTTCTGTTTCAGGTTGTTTTACTATGTAGGAAGACCAGGACTGCTTTCTGCCTTTAAAAACATGTTTCTCCATTTCTCCTTTGAGGAAATATGATATTCTGCCTCTTTTAATATTCTCCAAAATATTCCATTCTCTAGGAGGGGTGACTTCTTACAGAAGGAAGGAAGGAAGGAAGGATGGAAGGAAGGAAGGAAGGAAGGAAGAAAGGAAGGAAGGAAGGAAAAACTATCCAGTTTTTTTAGTTTCTAAAAGAATTTCTGAAGTGGCTTCTTCTCTTTTATCAAATAGAATGAGAACTGATAAGAATTTTTTTTTCTGGCCTGATACTAGTATTTTTTGGAGGTTTAGCAAAAACTGTTTCCGTAGTTCATACAAATTCCATTTATAGCAGGATGACACACACTAAATTGCTCCTAATTGTGTCTGGAATTGTCCTGTTTACTTTATTCTGAGATTATTCCCAGTTTCCTAAGCCTAACCCTGTCATAGAACCCTAACTCTCACTATAGATGGTGAGCTAAAAAAAATCTATCTTTACTGATACATCACCCACAGCAATGGCTAGATGCCCCAATAAATCTGGAAACCCTCTCATAGAACCTACTTAAAATAATATTATCTCATGATTTTTTGCACACAACAGCTGTTGTGTGTGGCTCTGGATTTGAGTTCTGACCATAGTTGGATTTTAGCCATCAGCGATTTCCTTGCATGATGACCTTTCAAATAAGACATTATCTTTTGCCTGCAATGGTTTAGGGCAGAGGTCTCGAAACTTGGCAGCTTTAAGACTTGTGGACTTTGACTCCCAGGATTCTCCAGCCAGCATAGCATAGCATATGCATAGCATAGCTGGCTGGAGAATTCTGGGAGTCAAAGTCCACAAGTCTTAAAGCTGCCAAGTTTGGAGACCTCTGGTTTAGGTTTCTTTGCTTGAGCAAAGAGTTTGTCGAGACGATTCCAAGGTCTCTTCGAACTCTGCTATTCATTTCATTTTATTTGTTTAATTATGTTGTATTTTGATGCTTTTCTACTTCTGTTCCACCCATTTCTATAAGACCTTCCAGCTGTATTTTTTACATTTTACACTCATTCATCATATTTAAATATAACCCCTTTGTAAGAGTCTTTGCTAACCTAAAATGCCGGATATTCTGTCTGAATATTTTAATTACCTGACTTGCATTTGAACTGATCACTGCTACTATCCAAAGTGACACCAATTCCCAGAAGTGTAACTAGGCTCGTTGCAATGGCAATGAAAAGAGGGTGTGTCATACATATTATTGTATCTATATATTACTTTACATATATTGTCTGTTTAGTGGCATATTACTAATCCTAATATGTATAAGAGATAAAGAAATATATACATACATAAGGAACAAGGGATCCACAAATATAAATATATGTAAAGACGGGGAGGGGAAAACCGCCAATTTTGAAAGAAGACCAATATGAAACTGTTGTAAAAGGGAATTTTTTTAACAAAGAAAAAAGAAAAAAAAGAAAAAAAAGAGGATATGGATTGGCATTTCCAGAGCATTTTGCCTCCTGTAGTGTTTTAACTTAGTTGTTAAAAGGAACCCATCCAGTGGTGAAATTCAATCTTTTTTACTACCGGTTCTGTGGGCATGGCTTGGTGGGTGTGGTGTGGTTTGTTGGGTGTGGCAGGGGAAGGATACTGCAAAATCCCCATTCCTTCCCCACTCCTGGGGGAAGGACATTGCAAAATCTCCATTTCCACCCCACTCTGGGTCCAGCCAGAGGTAGTATTTGCTGGTTCTCTGAACTACTCAAAATTTCCCATTACTGGTGCTCCAGAACCTGTCATAACCTGCTGGATTTCACCCCTGAACCCATCTCCAAAAACATCCACTTCATTGCTTCCTAGGAAAACATACTACCTCTTTATCTTGGCTGTTTTCTGAGTAATAGCGAGCTGGCCAAATCATCGTAGAAGGTGGGGAGAGAATGCTAATATTGACATAAACATGTTTGTTTGCTATCTGCTGAGGGTGGAATGAGGTAAGAAGCAGGAGACTAAAAACATATTTGGCCGTGATTTGCAAGTCAGGCTTAGCAAGCCAACTTGCAGTCTGCTTAGATTTTCAGTGAGAGGGAAGTGAAAACGACAGCATATTTCTCTTGTGATTTGCACATCAATAAATAATTAAAATGTCTTACATCTGCCACCCAGAGGGGGAAAAATATCCAGTTCTTTGCTAAGAGCTATGGAAAGCTGTGGATTAATTATCCTGACCTTCTCAATGGAAGCCTGCAAACTGAAATAGATAAGGATGAAGCAGACTGAGAAGGAGAAATGGAGACAAGAACTAAAAGATTGGTTGAAACAAATGGATTTGCATTTTTGCTTTTGTTGGATGATCTTACGTTTGGGGATGGGGAATCGGAACTACACCATGGAAAAGAGCAAGAAGGTGGAAACATTTCTTCACAATGTATATCAACCCTGGTATGTTCAGTCCTTTGACAGTGTAGCCAGTGAATGACCTGGTTGGATCATTAACATCCATTATAAAGGTTTGGATTCCTCAATATGCCCACGTAAAATGTCACTCTGATAGAACTTTGGGACAGATGTCTAGGACCTCAATAACCTAATGTAGGAGGGTTGGCATACCACTTTTGGAAGTAAGTAGATAAATATGCATTTAAAAAACTTTTGGACATCCTCTACCCAATCATTCCATTATCTTACCACCGAATATTTTTATGACTGTGACTTTAAAAATGAAAAAGACAATTGAGGTCACTATAATGCTAAATCTAGATTTCTACACATGGTCGAAAATTGTAACCACAAGATGAGTTGGCTCACTTTTTGCTCGAATTCTGTAAGTGAATGAAGCCAAATTTGGCGGCTGACACATACTCTCCTCAAAATTTTCTCCCTGGCCTGTACAGTATACAGCAAGAGTTTTGCTAAGAGAGCCATTTTAAATAACATTACTGGTACCTGAGCAGCTGGACAGGAGCAAAACTCTAGGTGGGCTCCATAAAGCACGTCAGGGGTGCTCAACCTTGGCAAATTTTAAACTTGTGGATTTCCAGTCCCAAAATTTCCCAGCCAGCATGGCTGAAGTCCACAGGTCTTAAAATTATAGATTGGATATCCCTGTTTCTCCTTCTTGCTCTCACCCAGTCAGATTTCTTCACTGGTGACACTATGGACAGATGACAATCAGTCTGTTCGAATTCTTCTTGGCAAGCTGTTCCAAGGTTCAGGGTAAAAATACTTTCCAGTTGTGAAAGGGAATGGTGTGGGGCAATGCTGACGCAAACAGAGAAAGGCAGATGGCTTAAAAAAAATGCATGCAGAAGACAGCAGATTCTGGTTTCAAAGCGTATGATTCAAAAGAGAGAAAATGCACTCATTTGCATCGCAGCAGTTGCATAAGTGCTAGAGACAGATGTGGAAAGAAGAGACAAGACAATTAAGCTTTTATGTGTTTCTCACCCAGACTTTCTCAAAAGCTCACCTAGAGGAAATAAAGTGTTTTGTTCAAAGGAGGACAGGCTTTGAAAATGTGCATGTTTTACTTTCAGCCTGCTCAGAAGGAGCAATCAACATCCATCATGCCTGAAAATACCTGCTTTCCTCAATTATGCCATTAAGATGAGAAAATTAAATGATCACGTGGTAAGTGTTGTTGGGGACTGGAAGCTAGTTAAAAGGCAGGAGAAGATGAGTAAAGCAAAAAAAAAAAAAGGCCCACTTTTATAAAGAAACCAGGAAAGATAATAGCTGCCATTCTCATAATATAATAGGTGACACAAACAGATTAATAAGTGGGTTTAATACAAACACATGGAGGCACACTGGCACGGTTCCAAAGGAACACTCAGCCTGACAGAGTCTGGTAGGCATTCATCATTTTCCTTTTGGAGCCACTGATTCCTTTGCTGCACACACACACACACACACACACACACACACACACACACACATACACACACACACACACACTGTCCTAGGAAAATTGGTTTAAATGGCTTTCAGTTTTGAAAGCAATTTGCCCTGAAAAAGATGGCCTGCTCTCTGGCAAAATGAAAATGAACAGCACAACGTGCACATCTACTCAAAAGAAATCCTCCAAATGATCAGGTAGTTGGATATAGTACTCCATTCCAACAGAGGACTTGATGATGGTGAACTAATCCTAACCCAAATTATTATTATTCCTAACCCAAATTATTATCCCTTCTGCAACCCAACAAGAAAAACACAGACTTCAGAGGATAATTAGAACTGCAGAAAAAATAATTTCACCTTCATAAGGTCTGGTTATCTGTGTGGCAGACATGAGGATTGTCAGCCCCATTTCAGTCCGACCAGCTTCAGTGCTGCAATGAGAATTTTAATGAGCCCAGACTGTAATGGGTATGAAAAATGACACTGGAATGAATTCAGATACACACACCCACACACGTACAAAGCTACCTCTACATATAAAGATGAGTCCAATGAAATAGGAGCAATTACAACCAGGCTTCTTTCTCACCACTAAACTTGCCTGCGATGTTCCTTTAAAACAAAATGCTTTTATCAGGCTAATCCTATTCATATCGTCGCTTTTCATAATCCTGAAAGTAATCTAAAGGTCATGGTGAATTCTTTTTTTTCACTGCAAAAATTGTTATAAAATGATTAGACAATCAATGCATTCCTGAAATAATTATGCACATTTTTATATTAATTACAGTGGAGGTATTAGCAATGTTTGATTACATTGACACAGTGTATAATAAGTTAATAATGAACTAATGTACTGTACAATCCATATTTCAGTTTATTCTTGTTTACCAGCCAGAGTTCCTTTGATAGCTGGGCAACCATATACATTTATTAAATAAACAAATAAGCAAAAAGGTGATTTGTCATTCAGCATGTTTATTTATTCCTAGCTACTCTCCTCTCACACTCTGTAAGTCCTCATATTATGAACTATGAAAATTTTAATTGTTAATTTCTATTTTCTTGGGTGTCAAGAGGAATAGTAGTCCATCATTAGTTGTGGGTAATCTGTCATTGGAGGCTTTCAAAAAGAGACTGGACAACCATTTATCTGAAATGGTATACGATCTCCTGTTCAAGCAAGGGATTGGACTAGAAGACCTCCAAGGTCCCTTCTAATTCTATTATTCTATGTTCTAGTGCTCACAGATGGCAGTTTGGCATTTGGATACCACAACATTTTGCTGAAATGTATGATGGCTAGCACAAACCTATGTCAATGTAGCATAGAATATGTGGCATAGAATATAATAAAATATAATGGATTAGACTTTGATTAGTGTTCATTACTTTACTTTACTTTAATTATGTATTTTAATTTCAATATTTCACCTTTATATTTTTTAAAAAAATGGCACAAATAATTTTAAATCAAAACCAAACAGAATATCTTTAAGGATTTATTGCTTTATTGAGTTACTGAGATTCAATAATTTCAGGTGCTAGGCTGGTCTGTGATGCAATAATCATTTTATTTTCATTTTAGTACATCTAAAACGTAGTTTGTGATGTTTTCAACAGACAGCTTTTATCTTTTCTGATCTCCCATTGGCAGAATCTTTTGTATATGGTAAGAAAAAAAGGATAAGAAAAATTGCCCAAAATGCAGAAGGGTTAACTATAAAAATATGGTAACATCAGCCCATGCTACAAAATTGCATGAACAAAGCAGAACCATAGTACAATCTGAACTTCATTTCAGTCAACCCCTGATGACATTTTTAGTCACAAAAAAGCAGCACTGTTAGATGCCATTGTTACCATTGAAAATGGACCAATTACCCTCAGCTGGCTATTTTATCTATTTATAGGAAATATGTCGATATTTTTTTTCTGGGAATGCTTTGAGGCAGCCTCCAAAATGAGATCAATTCTTAAAACAAGATCAGCTTGGCAATGAACAGAAGTCACATCACAAAATAAAAGTGGCCAAATCTGTATATATAAGCAGCTGCTCAAAAACACTGGAATTTCAGGAGAAGCCGAATAATGTATTTTATTTGATCTCTTTATTTAAAAAAGAGAGATTGGAGGCTAAGTATAAGATTCCAGAAGAAATGGATGTTCCTGCTTGAGTTTATGAGGTTAGCCATTGTTTTGACCTAGGCTTCCTGAATCAGTAAAACATGTGAGTAGTCCCAAAAACCTCCTTTATTGCAACAGTTGTGAATTCTTGTGAGTCCCAAATAATTGTGAGTCCCAAATACTTGTAAAGTGTCCTTTAGGATAAGGCTGATAATCATCCATCTTTATCTCTCTTGACACATTGCCGAAGACCTAATTAGCAAAGCCACACGGAGTCCAGAATCAAGCAGAGCCTCAGACTTTAAACTGAACAGAATTAACAATGTTGCTTCCTGCAAAGGCCCACATGCCTTTGCTCCTCTTTGAAGTCTTATGGGAGCGGGCATTCATGTTCAAGCCCTACTCCCGAGTCGTCCTTTTTGTTTTAACCGTTCTTGCCTTGTGGCAGCTCTGCGCATGCATGAACTGGGAACAGGCTCCCCTGTTACTCTGCTTCCCTGAGGTCCAACTCTGGAGGCTCCAGAGGCAGCACATACCTTCCAGATGGCCCTTTCTCTGTCTCTGATTCAGAGCCAAATACCAGCCAAACATAGCCACTTTGCCATGGGATGGGGGACATGCCACCAATTAGCTTTGATTGCCTGCACCTGAGTATTACAATAATATCCTAAATTTCATAAACTAAATTTTATTTATAAGTTTAAATATAAAACCCAGTTCTATAATTGCATACATAAAATACAGTACTTGTGTCCTGGCTTAGGTTATTTTGAATCTAGGAAGTCATCACAACTCCATAGGAAAAAAATCCTAGATTAACCCCAGCTTTCTGAATTCTGTAGTCATTATCAGGTAGACACATTCTATAATAATGGGAAGTTAAATGGTGTTTTGGAATGTTTGGGTAGTTTAATTGTTGAGTCAGATGGCTATAGAATCACCAGCGCAAGCTCACATAGATGGTTGTAATAATGCTTTTATGTTATCACTCATTAACTAGAAGCACAGCATGAGGCATTGTTCACTGTCTGTTTGAGAAGCTCAAATTTTATTTTTAGTACCCGCTCAGCAATCTAGTAGTACGTGCAATGCAAAAGAAAGTTTACTTTTTGTCACTTCTAAAAAGGTGTTTCATTCTTAAGTATTTCTCTTGTTTGTAGTTATCTACTCTGCAAGTGTCATTGCATTCTGGCATGATTGGTTCACCTACACTCTATATGTAGTAGTACATATGATGATCCCATGCACCTACAGATTAATGCATGCCTTGTTCTGTGGGTCATTTGGCTCAGTCCAAGGATCTGCAACTCTGTTTCCCACTGGCTCAACTGGTCAGCCATCAGCTGAGTGGAACGGAATTTATTTATTTATTTATTTTGTCACAACAATATATATAAGTATCATATTAAAAAATTATATAGTATATAAACATATATATGAGTAAATATTAGGAGGTATAAGCATATATATATATATATATATATATATATATATATATATATATATATATATATATATATATATATATATATATATATATTTTCTGAGGTTTTCACAGGTTTTGTATGAGTTTGGTTGAGTTTTCTCTAAAATTGAAGTAGCTTGGTGACGTTTTACAAAACTCATTCGTCATCTTCAGGCTTCCGTGCTTCTGGGAGCAATGTTGCTCACATTGGGAGCTCACATTGCTCCCAGAAGCACGGGTTAAAGCCTGAAGATGACGAATGAGACTTCACACACACACACACACACACACACACACACACCCGCACACACACACACACACACACACACACACACACACACACACACACACACACACACATATATATATATATATATATATATATATATATATATATATATATATATATATATATATATATATATATATTTATTTTCTGAGGTTTTCACGGTGTTTGTATATAGGTCTTTGGTTGTTGGGTTTTCTCAGTGTAAAATTGGAAGTGTCTTGGCGACGTTTGAAGAAGTCTCATTCGTCATCTTCAGGCTTCAGTTGCTTCTGGGAGCAATGTGTGATCGCAGCTGTTTCTTCCTTTTAACTGCTGGTGAGGTTTGAACTCCCACTGGCAGTCAAATCCCACTAGCAGTTAAAAGGAAGAAACAGCTGCGATCACAGTGCCAGCAAGCTGAACAAAGCTGAAGATGACGAATGAGACTTCACACACACACACACACACACACATATATATATATATATATATATATATATATATATATATATATATATATATATATATATATATATATATACATATACATACATATATATATATATACTCAGTATAAGCCGAGTTTTCAGCACGTTTTTGTGCTGAAAACGCCCCTCGGCTTATACTCGAGTCTCGTCTTCGGGAACCCGCACAGGAGGGGTACCGAACGGACTCCATGGGAGGGACGGGAGCGGGCCGCCGAGGTCTCGCGGGATTTGTCGCCCCAGGCCGGCCCCCATTCCCGTGTCGGGTGGGCGGACGGCGCAAACTTGGCGGGCTGTGCATTGGCGCGGGAAGCCCTGGTGGTGCAGTGAGAGGGCTGGGCAGGGGAGCCGCCAGCCTTCTCGGCTGAGGAGGAGGGTTTCCCGACCGCGACTCGCCGCCGAGAGCCACCCAAAGGCCAGAAGAAAAGGTCATTCCATCGAGTAATGGGCGAAGGCTCCTTCCTCTCGCCTTACCCATGCTGTGCGAGCCCGGCTGGGCTGCAACCCCGCGCCGCCGCTCCTTCCTCAGCCTCCCGGGGCTCGCGCTCTAGCAGCCGCCAAGCTCAGGCGGACTCGGCAGCTCCCCATCAGCACTGCACGGCGCGATTCGGGCAGGAGAGTCGGGCTCGCTCTGTGGCGGTGGCGCGCTGCCGCCGCCGCCACCACCGCCACGGAGCGAGCCCGACTCCTCCTGCCCGAATCGCGCCGTGCAGTGCTGATGGGAGCTGCCGAGTCCGCCTGAGCTTGGCGGCTGCTGAGCGCGAGCCCGGGAGGCTGAGGAAGGAGCGGCGGCGGCGGTTGCAGCCCAGCCGGCTCGCACAGCATGGGTAAGGCGGGAGAGGAAGCCTTCGCCCATTACTCCGATGGAATGACCTTTCTTCTGGCCTTTGGGTGGCTCGCGGCGGCGCAGAGCGCAGCGCCATCCCGCGACCCTCAAACTCGCGTTCCGCTTTCTGGTAAATTGAGACGCCCGGGTGAACAAACAATGCAGCAACTCAGAGCAAGCGGCGATTGGCCAAGCTCAACCAGTAGAAAAAAGGTTCTCCCGTGTCGTCATTGTTGCTAGGCAGATGTTCAGGCGCAGCGGGAGAGAGAAGAGGGGGAAACCTCCTCCCTCCCTCAGCCGAGAAGGACTGCACCGCCAGGCTTCCCCGCCAATGCATAGCCTGGCGGGAGTTACTGCAGCTCACCGGCTCCGCCCCAACTGGTGGTGTTGGGGCAGCAGCTGCCGCTTTCTAGCAAAAGGTCGCCGCCCAAAACTCCTCGCCTTCTCCTGGGAAGGGCTGGATGGCTAGCCGGAAGGGTTGAATAAGCAAGCCAACCTCCTCCCTCCCTCCCTCCTCTCCCCAAGCGAAGAGCTGCTTTTCCCGCTGGAAGAGAGAGAGAGAGAGAAAGGAGGGGCCGTTCCTCCCCTTCTTTCATTCTTTCTTCTCCCTCCGTGCTTCAGAAGCTGGGCGTGTGTGTGCGCGCCCTAGTCCCCTTCTGTTCCGCGGCGCTGGAAGAGAGAGAGAGAGAAAGGAGGGCCGTTCCTCCTTCTTTCATTCTTTCTTCTCCTCCGTGCTTCACCGTGCTGGGCGACCTGGAGCAGCTGCTCTTCAGCCAGATGCTCGGTGAGTCAGCCCGTCCCCTTCCTTCCGTGGGGTCTGCCTTGCTGGTGAAGGTTATTGGGGCTTTTGAGCAAGGGAGGAGGAACGCGAGCACCGCCTTCGCTGGCATTCCGGGATTTCCTTTGTTTAGAGCTGGGAATCCTCCTTCCCCTTTGCACTCCTCCTCCCTCCCTCTCTCTCTCTCTCTCTCACACACACACACACACAGACTTCTAAAGTCGATTGGCACAATGCTAAGCAAACACAGCAGTGGGTCAAGGGTGAAGGCTAGGAACCTGGCAGGTGAAAGGTTGAGCGACATGAAGGCAAAGACCACAATTGTTTTAAGAAAGAAGCTTTAGCAGGAGGGGATGGGAGGGTGTTTTAAGTTTTGGCAAACAGCCAGGCCAACTGTATTGGAGAAGGTCACACAACTGGCCTTAACATTTTAGCTGCTGTCTTTTTCCTCACACTTGGGTTTAATGATATTAGAGATCCTTATTGCCCTGCCAAAAAAAAAAAAAAAGGGCCACCCCAACGTCTATGAAAATTAACCTTCTCTGCCAAGAGACACTGTGCAGGGTATTTTCACTATTGGTGTGCATACAGGCTTAGATTTGTGCTGGGTTCTTAGTGCTTAGAGCACTGACCTTCAGAGGCACCCTGGTCCCTTGGAAGCTAAAGGAGGACTCATTTTCATGCTTGCAGTTGTATTGTCAATTTCTGTGAGACAATGTTGTTGAAGTAACTCACTCACTCATTCATTCATTCATTCATTCATTCCTTGTGTGTCCAATCACACTTAGCCAATAAAAATTCTATTCTATTCTATTCTATTCTATTCATTCATTCATTCATTTTATTTTGTCAAATACATATTAAATAATTATATAAATATAAGCATGAATTGAATACATAAAAGGAATACAACTAAAGGGAACATTAGGACAGGGACGGTAGGCACGCTGGTGCTCTTATGCACGCCCCTTACAGACCTCTTAGGAATGGGGTGAGGTCAATACTAGATAGTCTTTGGTTAAGGCTTTGGGGATTTTGGGAAGAGACCAGAGTCAGGTAGCACATTCCAGGCATTAACAACTCTGTTACTGAAGTCACATTTTCTGCAATCTAGATTGGAGAGGTTCACTTTTAAGTTTGAATCTATTGTGTTCTCGTGTATTGTTGTGGTTGAAGCTGAAGTAGTCATTGATAGGAAGTACATTGTAGCAGATAATTTTATGAGCTATGCTCAGGTCATACCAAAGGTGGCGTAGTTCTAAATTTTCTAAAGCTGGGAATCCTCCTTCCCCCTTTTGCACTTTTATTGTTTTTCGTTCAAATAAATATTCATGTTATTTTACTTGGCTCTATCTTTATTTTTTACATTGACCAGTAGCTGCCTCATTTCCCACCCTCGGCTTATACTCGAGTCAATAGTTTTTCCCAGTTTTTGTGGTAAAATTAAGTGCCTCGGCTTATATTCGGATCGGCTTATACTCGAGTATATACGGTATATATATATATATATGGAGAAGAAAAACAATAGGACAGGAACGGTAGGTATGTTTGTGCTCTTATGCACGCCCCTTATGATCCTCTTAGGAATGGGGTGAGGTCAATGTTAGAAAGTTTTTGGTTAAAGTTTTTGGAATTGTGATCTGGATATGGATCAAATGATATTGTTCAAGGTGATGTAGATAGGACAAGATTTAAACCCCCTTTCCCAGAGATCCTTGGTTAAAACATTGTGTGTTGAATGAGCAAAATAATAATCATACCAAGAATTTGAGGAGTGAGGAACAGCAAGGGGGTCTTAATTCCTCTCCCAGCCATTCTGAAGGTGTGCAAGAGACAGGAGAAATTTTGTAAGTGTGCCTGAGTTTTTGCCTCTGGATTTCATTCATAGGACTCATCTCATTCTGCATCGGAATGTGGGCTAGTCTACAAAGATTGATCATTACTGACTTACAATGGGCTGATTTATCTGTTGATGAGGTAAGACGATCTGAAAGAGAACATATAGACAAGCTTGCTTCAACCTGAAACAATTTAATTTAATTCGGTAACAATGAATTTGATGATTTCCCCCCCTCCATATTTACTGTTTCAGTTTTTTAAATTATGCAACATTTAGCAAACAATTCAATCTCATCCAGAATTTAACCAAGGATGTGTGTGTATGTGTTTATGAACTTCCAAAAATATATGGGAGTAAGACAAAATTTGATTTAAATTACATTAATGACATTTAATATGAAAAGCTATTCCATCCTGTACTTAATATATTTCCCTTTCAGTCATATCACGAATTACAATTTATGGGCAACTTTGAAGGGGCTCTGTATGTTAATTCAAAACTTGGTGGTAAAATGTGGCCTTGGGGCTTCAGATGATAGAATCCTGCTCTAGTCACTGAGAAGGAAGATGATTCTTTTATATATATTTTTAAATTACATTTCCTAGACTGAATTTATCCTGCATATCTTACTTTTGATTATACTAAGGATTAATTTCAAGTTGTGAGTTTTGGTTCATGATAATAAAAGGTAATCTTTAATATAGATCTCACATAAACTTAATTAAGTTTAAAATAATGGAGATTAATCTATTCTAATTTTTCTTTTTCTTTCTTTTTAAGTGCCCTGATTTTCTTTTTTATTGATGATGCATAGAGTTGTTGCATAGACCCTGCTGCATAGAGCAATCAAATACCTCTGATGGTTTTATACAACAAATGATTGCCCAAATCAGTAACTAATTACCTTTCAACCATACGTTCCCGACTATTGGCACAACTTTTCTCAGAAATCCTGGCCAACACAGCTCAAAAATTCCCAAAACATTTTCAGACTGGCAGCTGTACATCTTTACCAACCCATTATGCCTAAGGCAAACTTCTTGTTAAGAATTTCAAAGAAACACAGACTACAATTAACATAGAGAAACAAAACAATTAATGTTCACCTGATATTGCTGGAATATTTGTAGGAAAACCCACTAAAGGTGAGAGACAAACTAGAGTATTTCAAAGCATCACTAATGAAGTGTCAACTCTAGTGCAAAGGATGTTGCATTTCTGGTTTTTGTGGGACAGGTAGCCCCTCATTCTTACCTTAATAAATCCACTCATATATGAAGGTGGAAGTTTTGCTGAGGCTTTCCTAGTTTCTAAGATTCTATATCTCAACTGCTTATTGTCTGACATGAAACTTGAATAATAAAATAATCAAATAATAAATAAATGATTATAAAATAATAATCAGAAAGATTACACTACTAACCATACAAAACATTGATTGTAGAAAATATGACTTCAGTAACAGAGTTGTTAATGCCTGGAATGCACTACCTGACTCCATGGTCTCATCCCAAAATCCCCAAATCTTTAACCAAAGACTATCTACTATTGTCCTCACCCCATTCCTAAGAGGTCTGTAAGGGGTGTGCATAAGAGCACCAGCGTGCCTACCGTTCCTGTCCTAATGTTCCCTTTGATTGTATCCAATTCGTATAGTTATTTCATGCTTATATATATACTGTTGTGACAAATAAATAAAATAAAATAAAATAAAATAAAATAAAATAAAATAAAATAATAAATAAATAAATAAATAAATAAATAAATAAATAAATAAATAAATAAATAAATAAATAAATAAATAAATAAATAAATAAATAAATAAAAACTCTTCCTGGTCAGGCTCAGCTCTTCACAATTATTTAGGTGCTGAGAACAATAACAGAAAATATAATCTTGTATTACTTGCACAGGAATTCATTCTGAACAGAATACAGAATATTGTATTCAATGGAGTTATTCCAAGGAGTCCATATTGAACATTGGTATTTCAATTATACTTACTGAAGAAGTAAGTTTTAGAGTAAAGGCATCTAAATATTAAGGTGATATCTAACATATATTCTTGCATACAATGACAACAAATATAAAACATATGTTCACATAGAATATTATAAAACTTGATGCCCATAATTATCTTACTGGGATC
Source organism: Ahaetulla prasina (assembly GCF_028640845.1). Lineage (NCBI taxonomy): Eukaryota > Metazoa > Chordata > Lepidosauria > Squamata > Colubridae > Ahaetulla > Ahaetulla prasina. Next base: position 235,074,277 of record NC_080540.1, on the reverse strand, counting down.
TTACCTGACTGAGCAGCAGATGATAGGGTTGTTGACTGCTTCATAGGCACACACAAAGCATATTTAGAAAAGATTCAGTATGCAAAACTTGATGAGAGAATACAAGTTTGTTCTAATTTGGAGAAAAAGATGTAACTTGCTCATTGCTGTAATCTACTGCTCTAAGAACTAAGTCTAAAGTTGAAAATTTTAACAAAAGTTGGGAAAGCAGACAACACAATTCTGAATGTTTCTGATACTTTGGATAGTTAAGTTAAGGAAGTTCTCTAGTACAGGGTCTCCAACCTTGGCAACTTTAAGATGAGGAATTCTGGGAGTTGAAGTCCACAAGTCTTAAAGTTGCCAAGGTTGCAGACCCCTACTCTAGTAAGTTCTTTTTTTCTCTCTCTCACTTTATCTTTATCCATTGTGCTATCTAACCAATTGAATCAGTATCTGACAAACAATACAATTGTGGATTCTCCAACCTGGCACCGGATTCTCCAACCTGGCACCGGTTTCTCCAACCTGGCACCCATCAGATTTATTGATCTGCAGCTCCTGGAATTTTTAGCCTTCATTCATATTGACTAGGTGCTTCTGTTCTTCTTTTATTCTATTTTAACTGGCAAATCCTTTTAAATTCAGCTTTGTCTTAGTCCAGTACACTATTGCGATTATATGTAGAGGCCAATTATGGAGCATATTGCAGTATCAGCATGTGGGAATGGCAAACAGCAGGTAGAAAGGATTAATGCATAAAAGCCCTCAAAAGACTGGCTTGGTCAGGGCCTTCCATAATAAATTAAGATGAAAATCCACCTCTCTCATGTTATAACAGATAAGAAAATTATTAACTGGGGTGGTGTTTTTTTTTTTTTTTTTTTTAGTTATACAAGCCTCTCTATTTCTCCTTTCCCCTCATCAGCTTCGCCTTCATCTCTCAGCAATAATTCTGTGACATGATATATCTTCTGGCAACTCTGCTAACTATGTCCTTGCATTCCTTTACACCTTACAAAACTGCAAATATAATCCAAGGCCAGGCTGTTGGAAGGAGATCAGGATGTGGGATACTGCAAATCAGAGATGTGGTAAGGAAAGATGAGTGTATGCAATAGATAACCGTACTTGATTAACTAGACTTAAATAGTGTGGGGCAAAGTTCTCAGGTGAAAATAAAAATTGTCAGTTCAGTTTAATTTCATGGTGAATCAAACAAGGAAATTAGATTCTGCTTCTCCGTTAGTTTGACATCTACAGCAAGTGACAATTAAGAGATGATGGGAAAGAACTCCTGTTTATTTGAGAACTCTTGATTTTCAGATAGGCAGGGAACATATATTTAACCCTGCTTTGTGGAATAATTTGATAAATTAGAACTAAAAGACTTTTAATTCAAATGGACAGCTGAATGTGTTCATGAGCCTTTGATGCACATATGATAAAGTATAGGGAGCTTTATTTTACTTCTAACAATATTTTAAGAAGTTACAGAACATTATCAAGTTCAGTCAATGGGTGAGGATTTCATTAAATTCAAGCTAGGCAACAGATTCAGGAAGAAAAACCTGAGTATCTGAAAATTTAAGGGAGATGAATTAAGACATTAAAGTCAATCATACTTCCTGTTTTAAGAGACAGTGTGGACATATAGCTAGTAAAAGCTGACTGCTAAACAAATCATGCTCCATCTCAGTGGTGAAATCTGAACCAGTTTACTACCAGTTTGCTGGCTGCATATGCGCACCGTGCACCAAATGTGAGGTGCGCGCGCACAGTGCATGCCAAAAGGAGGCACGGGGTAAGTAGAACAGCGTGTGTGTGTGTGGGTGATCAGCTGTGGCACACAATCTTTTTTTTTACTTTTAAAAGCATTTTTTTACAACCTATTCAGCCGAATAGGTTGTTAAAAAATGCTTTTAAAAGTAAAAAAAAGAGGCTCTGACGATCGCGCGGCTCAGCTGTGATTGTCAGAAACTCTTTTTTTAACCTTTTAAAAGCACTTTTTAAAAGAAGTGGCAAGTGGGCAAGTGGGCGACCGGGCGACTGGGTGGGCATGGGCGGGGCTGGGGGGGGGCAGAGATTTTTGCTACCGGTTCTCCAAACCACCCACCACCATCGTTACCGGATCAGCCAATCCAGTCCAAACCAGGAGCATTTCAGCCCTGCTCCATCTCATATTTCTCCTTCCTGTCTAACAGAATGGGTGGGTGGTTGGGAGGGAGGGAGGAGCTGCAGAATGCAAAGATCAAGAAGCCCCTCCCATCCAAGGACTGAGCAGAGAATTGTCATGTGTATTTTCATAGTAGTGGGTAGTGGCAAATGAAAGTTTGCTGGGCTAATCTGACTGGTCACAGGGAAGTGGCCAATACACTTTGGGTGCAGTTTCTTTGATGAATGAGACCAAGGTAAAAACAGGGGAAAGTTACACCAAATCTTCCATAGCAATCTTGGCGCCTTTTTAGCTATACACAACTGCTGCCTATTTATATGCATCGTAGGCCAAATCCGGCTGCTCCTTTAAGAAGAGCTGTGCCACCTAGCTCTGTTGGAAAAAAAAATTAAGGTTGGACAACTGCAGAAACAGGATCAACAGCATGAGTTATAGCCATAACCTTCTTGGAAGGAAATATGCCAATACGAGAATACAGAGTTGTTATGAGCAAATTCTTCAAATGACAATTGATTAGGTCAATTGTCATGTTCAGAGCATACATAGCAAAAAGACAAATATTGTTCCAGCACCATTGTTTTGTCTATTCATTTGACTCCTGGTGATGAGATGTCAGTTTTATAAAAAATAATTCCATAGGAGGACTAGAATTATGCTTTATTGAGACAGACTAAAGTATAAAGGTAAAGATAAAGGTTTCCCTCACTCATATGTGCTAGTTGTTGCCGACTCTAGGGGGTGGTGCTCATCTCTGTTTCAAAGCTGAAGAGCCAGCGCTGTCTGAAGATGTCTCCGTGGTCATGTGGCCGGCATGACTCAACACCAAAGGTGCACGGAACGCTGTTACCTTCCCATCAAAGGTGGTCCCTATTTTTTCTACTTGCATTTTTATGTGCTTTCGAAACTGCTAGGTTGGCAGAACCTGGGACAAGTAACAGGAGCTCACCCCGTTACACGGCAGCACTAGGGATTCGAACCGCTGAGCTGCCGACCTTTCGATCGACAAGCTCAACGTCCTAGCCCCTGAGCCACCGTGTCCCTAGACTAAAGTATAGACTCTTGCAAGTCTGTATGTGTTTTGCTTGCTCTTCTTCTTATGCTCTACAGGATCTGAAAGGAACCATTCTGAAGCTTTTTCTAATATTTTCCTAACCTCCCTTGACTTAACACATGCTTCTACACCTGTTGTTGTCTTAACAGCTTCTGGATAGTTTTTCCAAGGTTATCTCCATGGTTCCCTACATGAGACAATAACAGATGAATATGAATGTCTAGTAACTGAAAAAAGGCTTTCCAGAACCAAGATGCAATCATATCCAAAAAGGTGGCCAAGAAACCTATTGTCGTGTCCCACTCCTCCGCTGACGGCCGGGTCGGGGAAGTCCGTATCAGGCGTGCCTCTGCAGCTCTGCCAAAGTCCTAGCAAAGTTCTCAAGGCAGGCAGGAGACCAGGAAGTACTTCAGCAATCCAAGGTAGACTTTGCCTGACTCAGAGAATGCCAGAAAGCAGATCCTTTATATAGGCAATGGGGTGTGGCTCCATGACTCAGCACTTATCCAGGCCTGCCCCTCCCTTCCTTTTGCTGATGCCGCCTATCAATTCTCCTGAAGCGAGGATCTCGCCAGGCTCCAGCTGTTGGTAATTCACATTCCTCAGGCTCACATGCTGTGGGGGAGGGGGAGGGGTCTAGTTGCTCCGTTTGCCTGGGCATGGAGCCAGGGCTGGGGGCTGGAGGCACGTCAGGCCCTTCTTCTTGCTCGGCCTGTCTGGGCATGGTGCCAGGGCTGGGGCCTGGAGGCATGCCAGGACATTCCTCAGCATTCGGGAGGAGATAAGAGGGACCCGGCTGCGGGGAAAACGAGCGAGACACAACACCTATGCACAGTTTCCAGAATAGAAAGTTGTCCTTTACATGGAACAAAAAGAGACATCTTGATAAACAAAACCACTACAGGGAGAAGCCTGAGAGATCACTAATGAAAGAAACTGTGTCTCAAGGGGAACAGAATTATCAGGCTTAGTATGGACAGCAGTATTGAGGCTGCTGCTTCTTTCTGGAAAAATCCTTGTGAGATCCAGCAGCCAGAATGTATAAACTATTAAGCAGTGACAAAGTCACATTTCCTGGGATGCACCACAAGGAGGCTAGTCTACATTGAACTATATAGCAGGGGTCTCCAACCTTGGTCCCTTTAAGACTTGTGGACTTCAACTCCCAGAGTTCCTCAGCCAGCTTTGCTGGCTGAGGGACTCTGGGAATTGGAGTCCACAAGTCTTAAAGGGACCAAGGTTGGAGACCCCTGCTATATACAGTGCCCTGTTGGCTTTGATCTTCCAAGGAAAATCTGGACAATGCTTAACTAGAACCAAACTTTTTAATTTTATTCATCACTCATACTGTGTGTTTGTAAAATAATTCACTGCTTTTGGTGTTTTACATTTCGATACACATTTTATATCTTGTTTCTGTGAATTTTATGCACTATGCTGCATTTTGCTATGCCATACAATTTTTTTTTAAAAAAATAAACATGGATAGCCTTGGTTTGATGACGGATATGACATGAGGAAACCAAATCCCTCACACCAATTCTTTCGTTGATGTCCTCTTTTTGTCCACCAGAAATCCCCGAGCAAAAATTACAATATTTTAAAAACTCCCACATTCTTTGCAGTCTTACTATAGTGGCAAAATTGCAGCACCTCTTCTTGGAGAGGGAAGAGAGCATGCACATTATGATAATGAAAAAAAAATTCTACAAGCCATAGAAAAAGGAGAAGAATCAACCTATGGATCTCAGCAGAGGTTATTCATCCAATCACTTGGCCAATGGGTTCAACTGGGTTCACAAAAAAGGCTTTAAGAGTTGTAAACCTAATCTTGCATAGCTTCTTCTCCAGAAACACTACACTACTAACCAGAGCATATAAAACATTTGCTAGACCAATTCTTGAATACAGCTCGTCTGTCTGGAACCCATACCACATTTCAGACATCAATACAATTGAACGTGTCCAGAAATACTTTACCAGAAGAGTTCTCCACTCCTCTGAATACAACAAAATACCTTATGCCATCAGACTTGAAATCCTGGGTTTAGAAAATTTAGAACTCCGCCGCCTTCGACATGACCTGAGTTTAACTCATAGAATCATCCATTACAATGTCCTTCCTGTTGAAGACTACTTCAGCTTCAGTTGCAACAATACAAGAGCACACAATAGATTTAAACTTAATGTTAACCACTCCAATCTTGATTGCAGAAAATATGACTTCAGTAACAGAGTTGATAATGCTTGGAACACACTACCTGACTCTGTGGTCTCTTCCCAAAATCCCAAAAGCTTTAACCTAAAAACTGTCTACTATTGACCTCACCCCATTCCTAAGAGGTCTGTAAGGGGCATGCATAAGAGCACATACGTGCCTACCGTTCCTGTCCTATTGCTTCCTTTCATTATATCCAATTAATATAGTTATTACATACTTATGCTTATATATATGCTTGTATATTGTATAATTATTTCATGCATATGCTTATATATATTGTTGTGACAAAATAAAATAAAAACAAAAACAAAAAAACTGCAAGCAAATCTAATCCAACAGATCCAATTCCTGCTTTCACATGCTTCACATTTCTTCTTTTCATTTATTTCATTCTTTGAAGGAAGGGTTGAAGATTGTGGAAAGAGGGGACAGACAAAAATATGCAGGTTTGCATGACAGAGCACCGGACAATTAATTTTTGTGAGCTAGAAACACAGGAACATAGAAGTTAAATAGAAACATTGTGCTTAACCGATCAGACATATAATGATGGCCCAAGTCTTCTATGAGTATTCCAAATTTTTGTGAGCTTCCTACACTTGCATTGAGTGGGCTTCTCTGCTTAAGAAATATCTTCATTGCACTCTTTGTACATTGTACTCTTATTGCTCACAGCGCTTTATTTCTGTTCAGCTGGAAGGGAGTCTAGAATAAAATGTGCAGGGCAATAAGTCTTCCCTCTATCCTTGAAGCCTGAAGAATAGAGTTCAAAAAAGAGTTTGAGGCATCAATTTATAAAATAAATGAGTGGCTAAGATCTGGATGGCAGAGCAGAGACTTGGAGGAAAAAAAAAAACAAGCCTGAAAGGCTACTTGTTTTAGAGTAGGTCAGTTAAATTAAGACCTTCTTCCCAGGAGCTGAGTCAGTGGTCTTGTGTACTCAGCAAAACCAGGAATGAACTGTAAGAGTTTGCAATCCTGCCCACCTCGAAAAGTTAGACATTTTTAACATTTCTGGGTGGTGGCCATATGAGAATAGGTTGTACCATTGTTGACTCTGTCTGCCTCCCTTCTCTAGATAGTCAATTCATAAGGTCCAAGGCAAAAATACCAACCACACACTTCCTAATTAGCATAGAACTTTTGTGTAGGTATTTTAACACACATCTAATGTGAGTAAAATGCAGAGAAAGCACCTCTGAAAAAAATGAGATGTCATCTAGGTAAACTACAACATATTGCTCAGAATATCTGAAATTATCTTGTTCACAAATCTGGAAATGACTGCGGAGTAATTAACTAGATCAAAGGCATTATTGTATAGTCAAACTTGCCATAACGAGTGTCAAAAGCTGTTAAATATTCATGGCTCTACTTCATCTGAATTAAATTGTAAGCTCTTCTCAAATCCAATTTAATGAAAATCTTGCCTTATGAAGATGCTAAACAGATCCAAAATAAGAGGCAGTGGATAGTGATCTCTAATAGGTACAAATTCAACAGACCTTAAAGAAAAAAAAATCTTTCTTTTTTTATAAAAATGGTGCAGATGTGGCAGATGAAGTGCAAAGAAATTCCTTTTTTTACAACTGACATTTAGAAACTTCTTTAAAACTGCTGACTCTTGAGTAGACATGAACTATTGCTGTGTAGCTGGGATCTGAGGTTCCATTAGCAATTTAGTAGTGGCCACTTGTCCAATGCAGAGAAAAGTTCGCAGCTTCTTCTTCATCCCCAAACAGTACCAAAATCTGCATGTCTTTCTAGCAAGGAAAGAGATTCAGGCAATGGTGCAAGAAGGATGTCTGCAATCAGTGTTGTTGGTACTATTGAGAGGGAAATAAAACAAGAACTGTGGTGGCGCAGTGGTTAGAGTGCAGTACTGCAGGCTACTTCTGCTGATCACCAGCTGCCAGCAGTTTGGCAGATAAAATCTCACCAGGCTCAAAGTTGACTCAGCCTTCCATCCTTCCGAGGTGGGTAAAATGAGAACCCAGATTGTTGGGGGCAATATGCTGACTCTGCAAACCGCTTAGAGAGGGCTGGAAAGCATTGTGAAGCGGTATATAAGTCTAATTGCTAAGTTCCTTGCTTTTAGGAAATGTCAGAATTATGAGTTTTGTAGCTAGTCTTTGCCTAAGACAATTGGAACATGCAAGGAAGCAGTCAAATATATTTACAAGAATTCCCAGGTCATTTCTCAGCTAAAGGAATTGGACTGATTTAGTAGTCTGCCATTGACTCTTTCTTCCTGAAAAGGCTTTTCCAGTGATGATTATGTTATCCATTCAGTTGTGTCCAACTCTTGATGATTCCATCAGCCAGGTCTCTCCACATCTTCTGATCTTCCACTATTTCTTTTTTCTATGCTCTGGCTGGTGCTGACTTTGACAGTATCCAGCCTCCATGTTCTTTGACAGCCTGTTTTCCTTTTACTGCTAACTCTTCCAAACATAGTTGCTTTCTCCAGTGAATTCCCTTGCATTACATGGCCAAAGTAATCTGTAGAAGCCAAGTAGCCACACAAGTTCCTCTTCTTTTTCTTTTTCTTTTCTTTTCTTTTTCTTTTGACCATCATTTGTGTTGTAAATGTTGTACCTTGATGAACGTATCTTTTCTTATATGTACACTGAGAGCATATGCACCAAGATAAATTCCTTGTGTGTCCAATCACACTTGGCCAATAAAAATTCTATTCTATTCTATTCTATTCTATTCTATTCTATTCTATTCTATTCTATTCTATTCTATTCTATTCTATTCTATTCTTTGTCTGATGACCCCCTACTGAACATTTTGGGAAGGGAGGAATCTTTTCTTGAAGTTGAGGCTTTGGAGTGATTTGGGTATTTATTTATGAGGCATCCTACATTTCTACAAGCATGACATTTTTCATCTGAGTCAACCCAAGGAAGTTTACCAGGTCAGGTTCCCTTAAACTGTTATGTGTGTGTTTGGACTTCAGACCATTGACCTCCAAGGATGCTACTGGGAAGAGGGAAAGAATGAAGAAAAACTGTGAAATAACCTCCCCCCCCCTCTCAACCCTTCAGCCCATCATGAATCACCACACAATGTGGAATTCTTCCAAAAACTTTAGTGAGCCTTTTCATGCTAATTCATCCCTCAGTTAATTATAAAGACTTCCTTTTTCATTGAAGCAACATAATTCCAAGACACATCCCTGATAAGGCTTTAAAGATTAATGTCAAGTTACTTGAGCAGACAGTTCAAGAAAGTAGAATGCTTGAATTTCTGGAAAGGTTTTTTGTATTGCTAGTAAAATAATGGATCAAAATTCTGAAAGCTGCCAATGTAATTCATCATCTCAATCAATTTCTTTTAAATGAAGGCAAAATTACTCTGAGTTTTCTCCCCTTCCTGTCCTCCTTGGACTCAAGAACTCCTCCTCTAATGATCATGCTCTATGTTGCCATCACATAAAGTTAATATTGGGGTTTAAAAAGTATAAAAATCACCTTAAGTTTCAAAATATATTTCCCAATTTTGGGGAAAATAAACTGGAAAAACTGGGCTGCTCTCAGATTTTTTAAAAAAAGAAAACAATTGAATTTTTGGAGGAACAAAACATAACTCAGAGGGCAGAAACCTTTTTATCTGCTACAGATGCTTAAAATGTACAACCCAGTCTCAAGGACAGTGCTGTCTCATTTAAGATGTAATGGCATATGCTTCTCCTTTACATGCACGTACAAAGGAGCATTGCAAACCATCATTTTGCTGAAAGTACTAGATCTTGCAGAATAGCTGAAACTTCCAAAGTTCAAAAAGGCTGAGACTCAATAGTTGTTGAAAAATCTTTCCCATATTCCCCCACCCACCCCCAGTAATTTATAAGACTCATTGCCTATTGCAATGAATTCTGGCAATAAATTTTGGCAGCATCTTTCCCCCAAGATTGCTTTTATTAGAACTATTTTTGCAGGAGTACGTGCCTGTGTACGTACACACATTCACATCCTTCTCCATATTAATATTAAAATATAATAATAAAGTCATAAATATTAATGGTTTAGATCAAGTGTAGTGTTAGGCCATGGTTCATTACTTCCCTACATTCTGTCCTCACAATGTTGCATGCAGATAACCTAAATGACTTCATAAGAATGGAGCACATACTGTTAAGCAGTGATTAATTCTTGCAGGCCCATATGATACACAGCTTTTTTTTTAAGGTTGCCAAAGTGATAGATGGTAGACTATATACTTTGACTAGCTCAGCAAAAGGCTATAGGGAAATATCAGGAATATATCTCCAGGGAACAACCGTTGGGAATGAAGTCACCTTGGGGTGAGGATGAGGATGAAGATGTACAATGGCAATGACCCAAATCTGTGTGTTCAAGAAAGAATAGATGCAGCTGCTCAGAAATGCATTTTGTAATGGATTCTTTCTTTTAAAGGTTGCATTTGTTATTCTAACAATGTGCTTAACAAAGGATGTACCTCTTTTTTCAGAAGAGCACAAGCATTTAGAAAAGAACACTTCTCTCTCTTCCTCCCTCCCTCCCTCCCTTCCTCCCTCCCTCTCTCTCTCTCTCTCTCCTTTTCTCCTGCACAAGGCTTACATTGTCTTTTTGTTTGTCATATTTTATGCATCAGAAAATGAGCTCCTTTGAAGGATACAAACCAATAGCCAGTTCAATCAAGAGCAAAGTGTGAACTGAATGCATTAAGAAAGCTAAGTATGTTACTATAGCAATTTAAATTATTCAGTGATGCGCTCCAGTTTTAAATGAGCTAGTCAAAATGACACGGTGATGTCAGCTCCTATAGTTTGACCAAAATAGTCAAAAACAATCTTGATGTGCAGGGCCTACTAAGGGTGGTCCAACATATATGAAATAGATTTTTCTCCACCTATTTTCTCCATAAAGAAGCAGATCTCCATTTGTAACGGTCAAAATTTATTTCATGTTTGGTAGCACATTTCCACTAATAGAAAGAAACAGAACACTTTGAATAAAGATTCTCTGTGGGTTTTATTCAGCTAGTCATAGCTGACTTTAGGGGGCAGTGTTCATCTCTGTTTCTTTATGCCATTTAGTCACTGCTTTCCGAAGGCGCCTCCATGGTCATGTGGCTAGCATGACATCATGCTGCAGCACAAAGCGTATGGTGAAACACAGAACACTGTTAACTTCCCAATGAAATGGTACCTATTTATCTACTTGTGTTTACATGCTTTTGAACTGCTAGGTTGGCAGGAGCTGAGGCAAGTGACAGGACTTCACTCCATCACACAGTGGTAGGACTCAAGCATCCAGAGTATAGATCTTCTCCGGTGTCTTTTAAGCCACTTAGCCACTGTACCTTTACCCTGTGAATAAGCCTGGCTAATATTTCAGTAGTAGTGAATTAGGCCTTTTAGAGATAAAGTTTAATTAAAAATGTGAAAGCTGGTTAATTTTTTTCTCCTTAGGTCAACTATCATGTAGCAATTGCACTTAGACTTATATACCACTTCACAGTGCTTTAAAGCCCTCTCTAAGCTGTTTACAGAGTCAGCATATTGCCCCCAACAATCTGGGTCCTCATTTTACCAACCTCGGAAAGATGGAAGACTGAGTCAACCTTGAGCCGGTGAAATTTGAACTGCCAAACTTCTGGCAGCCAGGAGTCAGCAGAACTAGCCTGCAGTACTGCATTCTAACCAGTGCGCCACTACGGCTCTTGTACTTGACAGATTGCAATTTACACACTTTCAGTATATCCTAGTTTGTATAACTCAGAGAAATGACCCTTGTCAGCTTTTTCAGCTGACCTAGGGTCTCTAGGAGAACACATTGCCATTCACATCCAGAGTAGACAGTTGGGGACCCAGAGTATACCCTCAATATTTAATTTTAGTGGGAAAGACATGGCTGTCCTCCACATTAAGCAAAAGACAATATATTTAACAGCCAAACAAATGTTTTTCTCTCATCATCCATCAACTGAAAAATACTGGGAATAAAAATGGTACTTTAATGGGGAGGAAGACACAAGTCACCCTTAATGGAAAAATCCATCTCTGCACAATCAATGGCCAAGTTTAGCTTCAAAGAATGATGAGAGAGAGAGAGAGAAAGAGGGAGGGAGAGAGAGAGAGAGATTAAATTACATCGTCTCCACAGTATGAAACTAAGCAAAAAGTTTTATAGCACGAACAGAGTACTAATAAATTGAACTAATGAATAAATGAAGTACTGCAGACAATTTCTTTAGTTCGGCTTGCTTTCAGGAGGAAGAAATTGAATATATATATATATATATATATATATATATATATATATATATATATATATATATATATATATATATATATATATATATATATATATATATATATATTTGTTTTCTGAGGTTTTCACGGGTGTTTGTATGTAGGTCTTTGGTTATTCAGATTTTCTCCCACGTAAAATTGGAAGTGTCTTGGCGACGTTTCGACGAAGTCTCATTCGTCATCTTCAGGCTTCAGCTTCGTGCTTCTGGGAGCAATGTGTGATCGCAGCTGTTTCTTCCTTTTAACTGCTAGTGGGGGTTTGAACTGATTGGGTGGGAGCTTGGCTGTGCTCTGATTGGATGGAGGGGGTTTTGTGCTCTGATTGGCTGGGGGTGTGTCCTGTGTTGGTGGGGGCTTGCTTGTGCTCAGTCTAGTCTGTGTTGCAGGGGGATTTGAGCTGGTGAGCTGCATAGCTGTTGTTTGGCTTTGTGGTCGTGCTACATCTTCATAGTGGGTGTCAGTCTGCTGCATGTATGGATTGGAGGGGTTTGAAATGGCTAATGTTGCAGCTGCGGTCTGGCTTCTGGTCCTTGGTCGTGCTTCATGATCAGTGTGGGTTTGGGTCTGCTTTCTGGGTGGATGTGCGGTGGTGACATCCTGTGTGGACCTCGTGAGTGTGGGTCTGGTGTCATTCCTCGTGTTAGGGACTCGTTTGTCAATAAGGGCGGGTTTCCAAATGGCTGGTAGGCGGGAGGTGTCATCTCGTTTGTTCATGCTGTGTGGGCGTTTTTCTATCTCAATGGCTTCTCTGATTATTCTGTTGTTAAAGTGTTCAGTTTTGGCGATAGTTCTGGTCTTTTTAAAGTCAATATCATGTCCTGTGACTTTAAAGTGTTGGACCAGGGAAGAAGTTGGTTCCTCTTTTTTGAATGAGTTCTTGTGTTCTTCAATGCGTGCACTTATTCTTCTGTTGGTTTGTCCAATGTATGTGGTGGGGCAGGCGGTGCATGGGATTTCATATACTCCTTGATTTTCTAACTCAATTTTGTCTTTGGGGTTTCTTAGGATGGTGGATATTTTTCTGTTTGTGCAGAATGCTGTCTTGATTTGTGTTTGTGGAGGATCTTGCTGATTCTGTCTGTGGTGCCTTTTATATATGGGAGGAGGGCTGTGCCGTTTTCTTGTTCTCTGTCTTGAATTTTAGTGGGGGGTTCTTTTTGGATTAGCTTGGTAATCTTATTTGTTTGGAATCCATTGGATGTTAGTACGTTAGTGAGAGTGTCTAGTTCGGGTTTTAGGTGTTGTTCATCAGCTAAGCATTTTGTTCTGGAGATGAGTGTCTTGGCTACGGAGTTGATCTGTGCTGGGTGGTGGTGTGAGAGTGCGTGCAGATAGCGGTTTGTGGAACAAGAAAACGGCACAGCCCTCCTCCCATATATAAAAGGCACCACAAACAGAATCAGCAAGATCCTCCACAAACACAACATCAAGACAGCATTCTGCACAAACAGAAAAATATCCACCATCCTAAGAAACCCCAAACACAAAATTGAGTTAGAAAATCAAGGAGTATATGAAATCCCATGCACCGCCCCCACATACATTGGACAAACCAATAGAAGAATAAGTGCACGTTGAAGAACACAAGAACTCATTCAAAAAGAGGAAACTTCCCTGGTCCAACACTTTAAAGTCACAGGACATGATATTGACTTTAAAAGACCAGAACTATCGCCAAAACTGAACACTTTAACAACAGAATAATCAGAGAAGCCATTGAGATAGAAAACGCCCACACAGCATGAACAAACGAGATGACACCTCCGCCTACCAGCCATTTGAAACCCGCCTATTGACAAACGAGTCCCTAACACGAGGAATGACACCAGACCCACACTCACGAGGTCCACAGGATGTCACCACCGCACATCCACCCAGAAAGCAGACCCAAACCCACACTGATCATGAAGCACGACCAGGACCAGAAGCCAGACTGCAGCTGCAACATTAGCCATTTCAAACCCTCCAATCCATACATGCAGCAGACTGACACCCACTATGAAGATGTAGCACGACCACAAAGCCAAACAACAGCTATGCAGCTCACCAGCTCAAATCCTGCAACACAGACTAAACTGAGCACAAGCAAGCCCCCACCAACACAGGACACACCCCCAGCCAATCAGAGCACAAAAAAACCCCATCCAATCAGAGCACAGCCAAGCTCCCACCCAATCAATTCAAACCTCCACCAGCAGTTAAAAGGAAGGAACAACTGCGATCACATTGCTCTCAGAAGCACTGAAGCCTGAAGATGACGAATGAGACTTCATCGAAACGTCGCCAAGACACTTCCAATTTTACGCGGGAGGAAACCCGAATAACCAAAGACCTACATACAAACACCCGCGAAAACCTCAGAAAACAAATATATCTATATCTATATCTATATCTATATCTATATCTATATCTATATCTATATCTATATCTATATCTATATCTATATCTATATCTATATATATATATATCTGTGCTCCGCTATAAAACTATTGATTGGGCTTGATAAATCAACACTTAGAATTTGAAAATTAATGAGCAGTTACGATCAGCCTCTCCTCTCCCTGTCTCTCCCTCAGGATGGCCCCATAGACCCTCTCCTCTCCCCTTCTCTCCCTCAGGCTAGCCCCACAGAAGCCTCTCCCCTTCTCTCCCTCGGGGTGGCCCCATAGACCCTCTCCTCTCCCCTTCTCTCCCTAAGGCTGGCCTCATAGATCCTTTCCTCTCCCCTTCTCTTCCTCAGGCTAGCCCCATAGACCCTTTCCTCTCCCCTTCTCTCCCTCAGGCTGGCCCCATAGATACTCTCCTCTCCCCTTCTCTCCCTCAGGCTAGCCCCATAGACCCTCTCCTCTCCCCTTCTCTCCTTCAGGCTGGCCCCATAGACCCTCTCCTCTCCCCTTCTCTTCTTCAGGCTTGGCCCCATAGACCTGCTCATCTCCCCTTCTCTTCCTCAGGCTGGCCCCATAAAAACATCTCCTATTCTATCCCCTTCTCTCCCTCAGGCTTTTTAGCCCCTTCTCTCAATGAGGCTTGCCCCACAGAAGCCTCTCCTCTCCCTTTCTCTTCCTCAGGTTTGCCCCATAGATCCTCTCCCTTCTCTCCCTCAGGCTTTATAGCCCCTTCTTGCTTGCCCAAAAGAAGCCTGTCCTATGCTATCCCATCAAGTTATTTTCAAGTTGGGAGGGGGAGTAGAACGTGTAACTAATTAGCATCGGAGCATGTTATAACAATATAAGAAATACTAATGCTCTGACGGTCCTTTCGAAAAATCCTTTCTTAGTGAGCACCTTATAGACAAGAGGAACATACATGGCAAATTTTGAGTTTGTAGGCTTTATGGTTCTTGAGATTTCATGATTAATGCATGAGTGGTTGCATGCACTTATTCTTCTGTTGGTTTGTCCGATGTATGTGTAATGTATGCATTGAAGAACACAAGAACTCAGTCAAAAAAGAGGAACCAACTTCTTCCCTGGTCCAACACCTTAAAGCCACAGGACATGATATTGACTTTAAAAAGACCAGAACTATCGCCAACACTGAACACTTTAGCAACAGAATAATCAGAGAAGCCATAGAGATAGAAAAACACCCACACAGCATGAACAAACGAGATGATACCCCCCGCCTACCAGCCATTTGGAAACCCGCCCTTATTGACAAACGAGTCCCTAACATGAGGAATGACACCAGACCCACACTCACAAGGTCCACACAGGATGTCACCACCACACATCTACCCAGAAAGCAGACCCAAACCCACACTGATCATGAAGCATGACCAAGGACCAGAAGCCAGACCGCAGCTGTAACATTAGTCACTTCAAACCCCTCCAATCCATACATGCAGCAGACTGACACCCACTATGAAGATTAGCACAACCATGACCACGAAGCCAAACAACAGCAATGCAGCTCACCAGCTCAAATCCCCCTGCAACTCAGACTAATCTGAGCACAACCAAGCCCCCACCCAAACAGGACACACCCCCAGCCAATCGAGCACAAACCCCGTGCATCCAATCAGAGCACAGCCAAGCTCCCACCCAATCAGTTCAAACCCCCACTAGCAGTTAAAAGAAGAAACAGCTGCGATCACACATTGCTCCCAGAAGCACGAAGCTGAAGCCTGAAGATGACGAATGAGACTTCATCGAAACGTCACCAAGACACTTCCAATTTTATGTGGGAGAAAACCTGAATAACCAAAGACCTATATACAAACACCCGCGAAAACCTCAGAAAACAAATATATATATATATATGTGTGTGTGTGTGTGTGTGTGTGTGTAGGTCTTTGGTTATTTGGGTTTTCTCCCGCGTAAAATTGGAAGTGTCTTGGCGACATATATATATTCCAAGATTGAATGAATTCAGCTCCTCCAATCACTTGATTTTCTTTACAAGCTGTAAGATCAGCAGTTATCTAGTCAGTAATTAGTTTACATCAGGAATAAACTCTAAATGTATCGCTTTGGATTATACATGCAAAAATCAGTGTTTACACACAGAAAATTAAACAGAGGAGAGTCCAGGATCTGATCACTGCACATTCATAAATACAAATTTGCTAAGCAGCATACAAAGAAAATTTGTATTGGTATTTTACTGAATATATATTATCAATTCAATACAGGCACTTCTTTTGAATTTCTACAGAGGTTCTCAGTCATCCAGGTTGTGGTTATCCCAAAGGTGCTTTTTCAAGAGGCAACTGGACTTTCTGGTTTTTCTTTGAAGACATTTAGCTTCTCATCCAAAAAGCTAAATGTCTTCAAAGAAAAACAAGGAAGTCCAGTTGCCTCTTGAAAAGGCACCTTGGGGACATCTCTTTTGAATTTCTAGACTGCTGGTTTGGTGTAATGGATAAGGCAACAGGCCAGAAACTGGGAGACTGTGAGTTCTAGTTCTATTTTAGGCATAAGGCCAACTGGGTGGCATTGCGTCAGACACTCACTCTCAGCTCTAGGAAGAGGGCAATGACAAACTATTTCTGAAACCTCGCAAAAAAAATAAATACATTGCAGGGACTTGTCTTGGCAGTCACCAGGAATCAATACTGACTCAAAGACATAAAAAGCTGAATTTCTGTTTCTTCTTAACAGAACATGCAAGATTTCAGACCTGATGTGGCTTTATTGACATAGATTCCATTTGTTTTCATTATTTTAATTAGACAAATAAAATAATCATTTCCCCCCTAAAGATCCAAATGATGGCTCACAAATATCAATAATAACAATTTGTCAGAGTATGAATATTCATAGACTGGAATAGAGCCATTGGTCAGCCAATGGAGCCTGTTTGGATAGACATGGTATCAGACAGCCAACGGGGACTGTTTGGAAACTGAAACATAGTATTTGTTTGTATGGGGCCATAAGAGACAGTTTGGAGTCTGGGCGTGGCTTAGATTTGCTGAACTGTATATAAGAGTTGGTTTGGTTTTGCTTCTGTAATGGGTGCCTCTGTACAATATTAGCCTCTTTATCTCTCTACTCTGTAATGACTTACTTCTATGAATATTGCTTCTGTGTTCCTGATTTTGTATGCTGACTTCTGATGTTATGGTATTGTATATAAATAAGTTTCTGAAGTAGTTGAATCCTGCAGAATTATTTACTTGTGTGTCTGATTGTGTGTGCTGCAACAAACTCTGACACAATTCTATGGAAGAGAATATTTGTAACTCAGGGCTGAACCGTGGGGTCCTTGGTGCTCTCTGAACTTGGTGGTTTTCTTGCAGACATTTCATTACCAAACTAGACAACATCTTCAGTGCACTGATGTCTGGAAGAAAACCACCAAGCTCAGAAAACACGAAAGGCCCCACAAAAATGCTATTAGAAAAGCTTAAATGAACATAAAAGCTGCTTGATAAAGCTTGAGTCATACTAAGAGCAATTCCATAAAAACATCGCTGCAGTGAGAAAGATACATCACCTCTGACTTAATATTATTACAGGAACAATCTCTTCCAGAACAACAGAAAAAGAAAGGAAAAAAATGTGCTATTTATATTTTGGCACTTTTGCAGAAATAATGCTTTTATTCCCAGGTAATAGTGTTGTTGACACCACTTTAATACACAGCTCATTCTCTCCTGTTGTTGTCTTTAATTGTTAGACTGATGCCCTTCCTTTGTTCCTGCAGTTTAAAACATATGTAGCCTTTTCTTCTCCATTATCATCATTATTATTTTTCACAGCAATACAGTCTTGATTGGTCCAAAGTTGCAGAGAGGATGGATCTAAATTTGAATCTCCTCAAATCAGATCGGTTCTAAATCAGTATTTTTCTCAGCTCTTTAAATAGGCAAGTAGTGGCTTCTATTGGATTTGCAGTAAAATTGCAGAATTGCATACAGCTTTTACTAACATTGCTGATCCATCTGTTTTAATATTTCTTATTCTGAGTGCCTGTTAGAATAGCATTTTCATACTGATTTTCTGGAATCCAGATCAGTGTGGGACCCATAAAATCTAGATAGTAATGCATAAAGTGGCAGAGGAGCTATAAAGTAATAGTCCCACAAGCTAAAAACAACGATGAATCATAAATATCATCATAAATATCATTCAAACGTTTAGGAATAATCCATATGGAGGTTTACATATCTTTCTCAAATAAATGATATCATTTGTACTAGGGACAACATCTGAATAAACATTGGCTGAAGTAAAGGTTTAATTTATTACTAAGTTAGTTATCTTTCTATATCCATAAGTGAAGTGTCACAAATTTTTATCTATTGCTCATACTGGGGAAATTTTATCATATAAAGTTAATAAATGAAACAGATCTATTATGTATCACTTTCATAAATGCATTTAAATATTACTGTCAGTCCTTCCAAATAAACCAGATAGGAATCGGGATAAGATGAGTTAATTCTATAACTTAGAATTTAGAATTTAGAATAGCTTTATTGTCACTTTAAATGTACACTAATTGGCATACATTAAACTGAAATTTCATTGCATACAGCTCTCAAAGGTTCACCACCTCCAATGTACACTACCTAAATATGACAAAAATATAAATACATAATTAAAAAGTTATGCACACCCACATTTATGATATGACACAAAGAAGCAACACAGTCTAGTTCAAATGTATAAATGTACAAGGCGAGAAAAACAAATCTTGCGAGTTTACCAGAGGGATGGCACAGGGCTGTGATGGCGAACCTATGGCTTCCGTGCCGGAAGTGGCACACATAGCCATCTCTTTGGGCACGTGAACTGTTGCTTGTTGCTGTTCCAGATTTTGGCACGCTGACCAGCTGGGCTTCACGCATGCGGGAGTGCCAGAAACCAAAAGAGCACCTGCCTGGTGCACATACGCACACCAGGAAGATGATTTTCCAGTTTGCAGCATGCTAGCCACCTGGTCTTCTGGTTTCTGGCACGCATCCATGCTTGAAGACCAGCTGGCCAGTGCGCACGTCCTACTAGAAATACTTTGAAACCTCCTCCCAGTGGGGAGCAACAGATACAGACCATCAAGTGGGTGTGTGGGGTCTCTAACAATGCTTTGAGCTCTAAGCACATAAGCAGGATCCTGAATAACAGCAAGCGAGCTTCCTATAGTGTTCTCAGCTTTCCTTACCACTTTCTGTATGGACTTTCTATCTGAGGCACTGCTACCACCAAACCAAACAGTGATACAGTTTGTTAAAATGCTCTAAATCATGCCTCTGTACAAAGTGGCCAGGACAGAAGAAGAAAGATGTGCTCTCCTCATCTGATTCAGGAAATGTAGATGCTGTTTTGCATGCTTCACTAAGGATGACACTAAGGAGAGACTAATTCAGATTGTAATTGTTAATTGTTCAGAATCTATTTTATTCTTTGGCAAGACTGAAGCTACAAAACTTCCAGCCACCACTTTCAGCTGTTTGATCCATCAGGGCAGGTCCTTCCTAAGTTCCTTTCTCTGATTTTTAAGCAACTGGAGGTTCTTACTTCACTTCACTTGCTTGTTTCCTAAGCATAATTGCTTTCAATCTTTCCCCAAGTTATCCACACATACCATTAGAAATAGACAGCAATCCAGTGTGTTAAAAAATAATAATCAATATTTACTTAATGGACAATGAACTGCATCTTTGGAATGCTCCATTTTTAAAGTTCCAGAAGAGGTATGGCAAACTGGCATAGAATTTTGGCTGCAGCAAAGAATTAAGGTACCAGAGATCCTTGGAACCTTGCAGAAAATGGAGAGGATAGGACACGACCCACACATGCTCTGGACAGCTGCTCCTTATAAGAAGAAGCAGTTTTTGGTGGATTTGAGCAGGAGGAGACAATATGATTAGCCAATTGCTCAATAGTACAATTTATTTATTTATTTATTTATTGTTTATATTTATATACCGCCCTATCTCCCAAAGGACTCAGGGCGGTTTACAGGCATTTAAAAACAAGAAATACAATAAATACAATTCTAAAAACAATTAAAAAACTTATTCAAAAGCCTTAATTAAAAATATAAAAATTAAAACCCAAGATAAAACCCATAAACTAAAAACTAACTCAGTCCTGCGCAATTAAATAGATATGTTTTAAGCTCGCGGCGGAAGGTCCGAAGGTCCGGAAGCTGGCGAAGTCCTGGGGCAGTTCATTCCAGAGGGTGGGAGCCCCACAGAGAAACCCTTCCTGGGCGTCGCCAGGCAACATTGCCTCGCTGGCGGCACCTGAGGTCCCTCTCTGTGAGGCGCCGGGTCGGTGAGAGGTATTCGGTAGCAGCAGGCGGTCCCGTAGATAACCCGGCCCTATGCCATGGGCGCTTTAAAGGTGGTCACCAAAACCTTGAAGCGCACCGGAAGGCCACAGGCAGCCAGTGCAGTCTGCGCAGGATGGGTGTTATCACGGGAGCCACGAGGGCTCCCTCTATCACCAGCGCAGCCGCATTCTGGACTAACTGCAGCCTCCGGATGCCCTTCAAGGAGCCCCATGTAGAGCATTGCAGTAATCCAGGCGAGGCGTCACGAGTGCGTGGGTGACTGTGCACAGGGCATCCCGGTCCAGAAAGGCGCAACTGGCGCACCAGGCGAACCTGGTAAAACACTCTCCTGGAGGCGGCCGTCAAATGATCTTCCAAAGACAGCCGTTCATCCAGGAGGGCGCCTAAGTTGCGCACCCCTCCATCGGGGCCAATGACTCGCCACCGATGGTCAGCCGGATTTAGCTGACTGTACCGGGATGCCGGCATCCACAGCCACTCTGTCTTGGAGGATTGAGCTTGAGCCTGTTTCTCCCCATCCAGACCCGTACAGCCTCCAGACACGGGACAGCACTTGATAGCTTCGTTGGGGTGGTCCGGTGGAAAGTACAGCTGGGTGTCATCCGCATACAGCTGATACCTCACGCGAAACCACTGATGATCTCACCCAGCGGCTTCATGTAGATGTTAAACAGAAGGCGAGAGGATCGACCCTGCGGCACCCACAAGTGAGGCGCCTCGGGGTGACCTCTGCCCCCTGTCAACACCGACTGCGACCGGTCGGAGAGATGGGAGGAGAACCACCGATAAGCGGTGCCTCCCACTCCCAATCCCTCCAGCCGGCGCAGCAGGATACCATGGTCGATGGTATCGAAAGCCGCTGAGAGGTCTAATAGGACCAGGGCAGAGGAACAACCCCTATCCCTGGCCCTCCAGAGATCATCCTGCTTGACCAAAGCCGTCTCTGTGCTGTAACCGGGCGGAAACCGGACTGGAGCAGGTCTAGATAGACGGTTTCATCCAGGTGCAGGGAAACTGATATGCCACCATACTCTCTACAACCTTCGCATGAGCGGGTTGGAGACTGGGCGATAATTACCTAAAACAGCCGGGTCAGGAAGGCTTCTTAAGGAGGGTCTCACCACCGCCTCTTTCAAGGCGGCGGAAGACACCCTCCACCAAAGAAGCGATCGTAATCGCCTGGAGCCAGCCTCGTGTCACCTCCTGAGTGGCCAGCACCAGCCAGGAGGGGCACGGGTCCAGTAAACACGTGGTGGCATTCAGTCTACTCAACAACCTGTCCATGTCCTCGGGAGCCACAGGGTCAAACTCATCCCAGACAATGTCACCAAGACCACCCTCGGACGCCTCACCTGAGTCACTGCAATCTTGGTCCAACCCGTCCCGAAGCTGAACGATTTTATCGTATAGATAACCGTTAAACTCCTCAGCACGTCCCTGCAGCGGGTCATCCCGCTCCCCTGGTGAAGAAGGGCAGCCACCCGGAACAGGGCGGCTGGGCGGTTATCTGCCGACGCAATGAGGGAGGAGGCGTAGCAACGCCTCGCTTCCCTCAATGCCACTAGGTAAGTCCTTGTATAGGACTTCACTAGTGTCCGATCAGCCTCTGAACGGCTAGACCTCCAGGAACTCTCTAGGCGTCTTCTCCGGCGCTTCATCCCCCTCAGCTCCTCGGAGAACCAGGGAGCTGGTTGGGACCTGCGCGGGTCAGAGGCCGCAAAGGCACGACACGATCTAAGGCCCCGCGCGGCCCGTTCCCAGGCCGCAACAAGTTCCTCAGGCGTGCCGTGAGCCAGACCCTCAGGAATGGCCCAAGCTCCGTCCGGAACCTCTCCGGGTCCATCAGGCGCCTGGGGCGGAACCAGCGCATCAGCTCCGTCTCCCTGCGGTGTTGGGTGGCGGTCAGAAAGTCTAGGCGAAGGAGAGTGATCTGACCATGACAAAGGTTCGGTGACTATTTCCTTTAAGTCCAGATCTCTCAACCACTGACCAGAGACAAAAATCAAATCAGTGTACCACCCCCGGTATGGGTAGGGCCATCAACTACTTGCGTCAGGTCTAAGGCCGTCATGGAAGCCATGAACTCCCGAGCTGCTGTCGATGGCGAGCCGGGAGAAGGCAAGTTAAAGTCCCCCATGACTAAAAGTCTGGGGGTTTCAACTACCACCCAGCAAGCACCTCCAGGAGCTCGGGCAGGGCAGCTGTCACGTAGCAAGGAGCCAGGTACGCGACCAGCAAGCCCATCTGACATCTATGGCCCCACTTCACAAGGAGGGATTCACACCCGACAATCTGAGGTACAGTGGTCTCCCTCGGCTCCAGACTCTCTCTAATCACAACCGCCACCCCCCCACCCCTACCCTGGGCTCTCGGCTGATGAAATGCACGGAAACCTGGTGGGCACATCTGCACCAGGGGCACGCCCCCTTCTGCGCCCAACCAGGTTTCCGTAATGCCTATAAAATCCAGCACCCCTGAATAAGGTCGTAAATTAGGGGGGCCTTATTGGCCACGGACCGTGCATTACATAACATCAGCCGAAGGCCCAGGCTCTGAGGGTCTTGGCTATCCGGGGAAGGGGAGAAGTCTGGGGGCTCGGGGCGCGCGATCGCCTGCAAATATCGAGCGCGCCCCTTAACACGATCCGAGCCCCGCTTCCGCCAAATCTGCCCCTCCCCAAACCGTGCAAATAATGCCACCCTCCACCAATGGAACCTGAACTCCCCCCATAACCTTCGGACCTATTAGCTCACCGCCACGAGCATGCGCAGGAACTGATACCCCACCCGGCGGGTTTCCCCCAACACCTGCCCTACCCCTCCCACCCCTTAAAAATGCCCTATCTAAAAACCCCCAAAGGCTCTTCCTCTTCGCATGCCACCTCTGTGGATCCCAAGATCCGTCATTGAGGCCGGCCCTTGGTAATAAAACGGGCCATTCCTGCGAGGCGGGGGCACCTCGCAGGCGCAAGAGTTCCTGTACCGAATAACATAGGCGAATCGTGAAATAATACTACTTCGCTAGGGGAAAACAGTCGCCGGGAGATGATCATTGTCCAGGATGGCAGAATATTAGTCCATAGTGCTTCACACGGATACCCATCGTCCGATGGTGGCTAATAATGATGACAATCTCTAATAATCTTTCAGACACTAAATTCACAAACACCATTTTTAATGACTTTTGGAAATTGGCCATTAACAACTTTTAAGATATTAGAGCCCTTCAGAATGACAATCTGAAAAGACTGAGTGAGTCTGCCTTCAATGTGGAACAAAAGAAAAAATAACCATAAGCTTAGTAATGTAAGTAAATAAACTGAAATAAACACAAAAACTAATTATTTTTTTCTTCTTAGAAAGTTATAAATGAAGTAAGGTCAAGATGAATTGGAATAGTGAAACTTTTACAATAAAATTTTGGAATCAGTTATAGCGCCCAAACAGCTTCTCATGGAAAATAGATCCTGTTTTGGTTTTTACAAGATACAATATATGTAGTAACATCATTCTAGAACTTCTGGTAGGTAAGAAATGGATCTGTAGGTAAGAAATGGATCTGTAGGTGAACCACTCAGATCATCTCAACAAATGTAAAAGGACTTCTGGGAGGTTATATCTAAGCCAAGTAGCACTTTAAAAGTAATAAACCAGCACTTTGTATTTTAGTGGAAACAAACGGGCAGCTGGTATAATGCTTTTAGCACAAATATAATGCGACCTTAGGGAATTATTTGTGAGGAGAGTTCTCTACTAATAGAAGTTTGTGGACTTACAAACTATTCATGAATAGACAAAACCTTTATGAGTGAACACACAGTTGGTACCTCAACCAAACTGATAAAGGGGAAGCAAATGATGATTCCATTTCTAAACAATGTTGCCATTGTGACTTCCAACAGACGCAAGAATGTTGGAGCATATATTGTGATGCCATTATCCTGCTTTTGCCCTTTTGACAAAAAATACCAAATCATGGGGGACACTCACAACTTCTTCTCTAGTATCAATCTAGGAATCATAGAGAGGTTTTGATCAAGATGGAAGCTCAAATTATATTCTTCCTATCAATAACAATAGAATCTTCCTATCAATGGCAGAAATATCTCTAGACAATGGCACTTCATTACCAGCATCTTCTCTAGATTCAGTGTCAATTTCCTTCAACATTGTCAGTAAGCACTTGGGGAACAAGCACTCATCATTACTTGAAGTTATTACAGAGGATGTGATCTATTTTGATGTGATCAACATATTGATAATGTGCAAAACTTATCTCAGTGGGTTTCACATATATATTGAAAGACATTGGAGACAGAGTGGCGCTCAGGGGAATTCCATAAAATACTTCCAGTTTTAAAGAAAGCCTGCATGTAACATCGTCTAAAATTTATCACTATATAGGAATGGAATCATTGCAAAACAATACCTCTTATTCCTGAATCCCTTTGGTAATCTTGAAGATGCTATAGTTCATAGTGCTGAAAGCTTCTGGAAGATTAAAAACTAAGAGAGTTAGACTTCCTCTGTTAACCTAAAGCAAAAGTTATCCATTAGGCCAACCAAACCATTAGGCCAATAAACACGTGCTGTGAAGCCAGTCTGAAATGGTAATCTTCTTCCATTAGGACAATTGGTAGCTGAGAAGCCTTTCAATCACTTTGTCAACCATGAAACATTATAGACTGCCCTATATTTGCCATCTCCAAGGGACTCAAAACAAATTTCTTAAGAAAAAAAAATCTAATAACTGCCTTCTTCAAATCCTCCATTCCCTCCCCTTGGAGACACATTCATGTTATTTACTTAAACATTTCTAACTACCTCTAGTTACAAACCAAACTGAAG
Source organism: Ahaetulla prasina (assembly GCF_028640845.1). Lineage (NCBI taxonomy): Eukaryota > Metazoa > Chordata > Lepidosauria > Squamata > Colubridae > Ahaetulla > Ahaetulla prasina. Next base: position 235,048,972 of record NC_080540.1, on the reverse strand, counting down.
ACAAATTAAGAGGATAAATAATGGATTGTGCTATTCCAAGCATGGTGTCCACAACCTTGGGTGTCACAAATTGAAATTCAATCTATGTAATCCTATTAGAAGAATTAGCAGACTTCTCTCATAATTGACTCAGCATCAATAATATTATCACGCAGAAGAATGCATGTGTTTATATTTAGCTTTATAAATATGAATTAAGTCATTATTTGTATTAAAGGACAGCCACAGAGAGACAAGATAAAATGGTTATTAACAGTGATATATTATATTATTTTATATGTATCCCCTTCGTGGATCACTGCCTTGTTGTGGCAAAGGGGCTTGCATAGCTCAATGACACTATGAGCTAGGCACCCAAGACGGAAAGGTCATAGCAGAGAGGTCTGACAAAAAGCGATCCACTGGAGAAGGAAATGGCAACCGACTCCAGTATCTTTGGTATGAAAACACCATGGACAGTACCAAAAGGAAAAAAAGATATGACGCTGGAAGATGAGCCCCTCAGGTCGGAAGGTGCCCAATATGCTACTGAGGAAGAGCAGAGGACTAGTACAATCAACACCCAGGCAAACAGGGATTAAGACCAGTGTTAATACCAGAAAAACAAGCAAGCAATAAATAATAGCCTACTGAAAGAACTACCAAAGAAAAAACAATATTCCTACCAATACTGAAAGGGCAAGATACTACATATAAATGGAGAACAAACCCCACGGCCTTGCAGCGCTGCTGGGTAATGAAACATCTGCAAGAAAATAACCAAGCTCAGAGAGCACCAAGGGCCCCACGTACAATGCTGAAGGGACCTAGAGCACATGCACTTTTTCCAAATGTACTGGGTTTCTGCTTTCCTAGGTAAACCAGATAGGAAACACAATGAGCTACATGAGCTAATTCTACTTTATTGTAAGACTACATTAACAGAACTTGCAGGTCTGAAAGTACAACCTCTCAATGCTACTTTTAACTGCTTGAATGGATGAGCGGGTGCTTTCTCAGTTTCTTTCTCTGACTATTAAATGATTGCTGGTTCCTACCCTTCTTGTCTAATTGTTTCTCAGGAAGCATCTTTCCTTTTTCTTCTAAGGTCATTCACACATTCCATTACAAGGGCAGGCAGAAATGATTTCAAATAGTTCTTAGATGACCAGGCCCTAAACCATAAAGAATAGAATAGAATAGAATGGAATGGAATGGAATGGAATAGAATAGAATAGAATAGAATAGAATAGAATAGAATAGAATAGAATAGAATAGAATAGAATAGAATAGAATAGAATTTTTTATTGGCCAAGTGTGATTGGACACACAAGGAATTTGTCTTGGTGCATAGGCTCTCAGTGTACATAAAAGAAAAGATACGTTCATCAAAAATCATAAGATACAACACTTAATGATAGTCATAGGGTACAAATAAGCAATCAAATCATAATAGGAAACAGTCAATATAAATGGTAAGGATACCAGCAACAAAGTTAATGTCATACAGTTGTTAGTGGAAGGTGATGGGTGATAGGAAGATGAGAAGATTAATAGCAGTGCAGACTTTAAGCACTCCCCTACAATGATGAGGTCATAATGGCTTGTTTACATACACATTTCGCAATATACCCTGGCTATATATGCCTTGAAGCTGTCTGGTTGAAAGTTTGCCAACATCTTCTACCAACCCTGCTATTTTTAGTTTGCTAAAATATAAAATAGCTATAAGCATTTTGGTGCTTCCCTATTACAGCCTATGGCTGAAACTTTAATCACCTCCAATTTCAAACCAATTAAAATCTAATCTTCTGTTCAAATGTGGAATTACAAATTCATATCAAATCATGGCACCTTTGAATGTCAAATTTGAATCAAATCTTGGATGTGTCAGTAAATCAATGAAGCCTGATTTAAAAACTGGCAACCATGCTTCTGCCTACACCGGGGGTTCCCCAACCCCTGGGATATGACCATGACCTATTTGGAAGTGAGCCACACGAGTTGAGCTGCATGCGCCAGCCCACCATTCATATGGCCCAGTTCCCCTCTCTCTCCCTCTCTTCCAGCCATGCCACCATGCTGGAAATCTTGGGGAGCACTGGTCTACACATTAGAAATCCACTAGTTTTCCTACTGGGGAAAAAGAACCATTTCATTCCTGCTCCAGACCATAATTTCTCAGCAGTTTCTAGAAATAAATCCTCTAAAGCAAAAGTGATTCCAGAGAGTCTAGACATAGCCTTCGTAATGCAATATCTTCAGGCCATCTTGCACTATTTCTAGTTTAGAGAATTTAGTTCTGCAAAGCAGTGAATTGCCTTGAAGGAGGCTTGGCGTGATCCGAAAAATTTGTTCCTTTCCCCAGTCAATAAGTTTGGCACAGAACATGCTTTCATGCATTAGCAAAACTCATATTTTGGAAATCATGGTTTGTTGAACAAGCCATAGTGGATTTATTTGCACATAGAATTAAGGCCTTTATTAGTGGGACCACACATCGCACTAGATTAAACTATATTACGACAATGTTTAAACATGAAGAATTTGGCAAACTGCCCCGTGCATGCTTACTCATATTCTCATAATGTTAAAAATGTGGACTTCTTTACTTAGGAGTAAGCATCACTGAATTCAGTGGTATTTAGTTCTGAGTAAATAATTCTGATGCCTAGTAATTGGGACCAGTTAAGCAAAGAAAAATGTTCTTGGCTTTTCATATGCTTCTTTTCATTAAATATTTGGCTTCTGTCTTTTGCTGTATGAAATACTTCAAATAATACTCAAGGAATAAATGTGCAACAATTAATTTCTGCAAGAGTCACCAGCAAATTCCACTTAATACCTTCTGTAGAAACAATAAGGGTGGAGGAAAGTGGAATATATATTTTTTTCCCTGTGTGTCAACATTCTCTCTCGGTGTACTTCATTAAATCAAGATGATATAAGCCCCGGAAGGCCAACTGCAAATTTTAAAGCTGTATTGATTTAACCTTCCCTCTGTAAATATTTCATAGATCTGTAATGTGTAAATGTGGTCCCATGCAGGACAGGAGATGGCACTTTTTCTCTTAGTATTCAGAAGGGATATATGACAAGTTTTATGATGCTATTTAGAAAAAATATTATATATAGAAATGCATGTGGCATATGGTTGGCATTGGGACTGATGAGCCACTTGTGGCAAACGGCAAGAAACGTAACATTCATTTCTCCATTCAGATTTAATATATTTTCTTAAAATGATTCAGTATATATTGGAAGGTACTCATTTTGTACAGGAAGAAGGAAATATAGAAATATTAACCACAACTCCGACATTTTGGAAAGGGCAATGAAAACTGGTCATCCTCCCACACATCATCTAGTAATATTTATTTATTTATTTATTTATTTATTTATTTATTTATTTATTTATTTATTTATTTATTTATTTATTTATTTATTTTCAAAGTGAAACTTCCTCTCTGATTCTATCCTGGGGTTCTTCTACATCAAACTTATCTTCTTTTGTTTCCTTTCCTTTCCTTATTCTTTCATATCTTTTTTCCTTCATATCATGAGATCCACAGGTAGATTCTTTAAAAAAAAATAAAGGGAGTCCTGAACATGTCATCAAAACCTCACCTTTTTTCTTTTCTTTTGTGTATCTGTCTGACATAAACACCTATGAAAACTGCTGGTTTTGATTGAGCATTCAGAACTCTCTCTCTTTTCAATCCTTCGTCTTTATAACATCCTACTTGAACAAAAGTCTATGTACGAGATAGCCACCAACTTATGATCACAATTAGGACAGAAATTTCAGTTGAAAGTCACCATTGATCACCATTTGTGAGTTTGGCAACTGTCTTCCCACAAGCGAAGTTAATGGAGAACACAGAAGTAAAATTGCAAGTTGCGGTTATGTGATGTCTCACTTAACAGCCACATGGGAAGAAATGTCATGCCATGTTCATGTTGCTTCTGCAGGCTAAGCTTATCCAACCATTGCCCTGGCTGTGGATCTTACTCCTATCTTTCAAAGCGATTCCTCCCACATACCATTACATCCCCTGTTTGATTCTAGGGATGAAAAGAATTGGCAGCAGTGGTAGCAGGAGCCACAATCTCTTGAAAAGCAAGCAAGAAATATTTATCATGAATCTGTCATTCCAGACACCTTTAGATATCAATGGAAGCAGATCGCTTTGATTCCTTTTCTAAAATGCAAGGGTAGTTCCAAAGATGCTTAGAGGAGATTAAAAAGAAGAGTTCCACAATCAACCCTATGATTATTTCTTTATCCTGGACATAAACTGTTTCAACTCCTACCCTCAAAACGACGCTATGGAGCACTGCACACCAGAACAACTAGACACAGGAACAGTTTTTTCCCGAAGGCCATCACTCTGCTAAACAAATAATTCCCTCAACACTGTCAAACTATTTACTAAATCTGCACTACTATTAATCTTCTGATCGTTCCCATCACCCATCTCCTTCCACTTATGACTGTATCACTGTAACTTTGTTGCTGGCAATCCTTATGATTTATATTGATGTTGATTGTTCCTGATTGCTTATTTGCACCCTATGCTTATCATTAAGTGTTGTATCATTAAGTGTTAAATTGTACCCTATGACCATCATTTGTGTTGTAAATGTTGTACCTTGATGAAGGTATCTTTTCTTTTATGTACACTGAGAGCATATGCACCAAGAAAAATTTCTTGTGTGTCTAATCACACTTGGCCAATAAAAATTCTATTCTAAATTCTATTCAATGGAAGCATTTGCTACAGGGGCTCCCTTTGATTGTCTGCATCTCTCGGGCTCCAACGGCAAGATATGCTTGGCATTGTTTAAAGGCCCTGTTTGTTTATTACATCTGAAGGTGCAAAAAAAGGGCAGAAGAGAACAAGTAACTTTTTTGGAGGTTTATTGCTATTGGATGTAGTGAGGGTTATTTATCTGAACTGACCCAAGTAGATTTATTATAAGGTAAGCTCAGCACTTAAGGAAAAGCTCATTCGGCAGAAGTTTCACTCCAGTCAGTGTTTAATGTCTCCTTCACACACTAGCAGCAATTTTAGCTTGTCTCTTGACATTTGTATTGATTTGCAACTGAAGTAAAATCTGCAATATTAGTGTTGTCACTGCCCTTGACTTGACTTAGCCCTGGCTTGCACTATACATGCAGCCATCCATGCAAACTGACCAGCTCATTATCTGGGATATTTTTGTGTTGACAAATATATTACCTGTAAATCTAAGAATTAACCAAGCAATCGCTCTTGTTATTTTTTCTGTCCTTGGAAACTGAAAGACACATTTAATTTCCTTGCTTTGAAGCAGATCTTGAAAAGCAGGGATGAGGGATCAACTGGTTTTTATTCATCCAGATATAATTTACTTTATTGTACAAAAATGTTGCAAGAGCAATAAAGGTGTATGAAAATTTTCATTTGTATTTATTTAACAAAGTGAATCTCAAAATAATGTATTTCTAAAGCTCTTTGTGACATGTAGGCATTTCTAAATCTACTTTGAAATTCCATAATTGCCGTGACCCGTAATGACATTTATTGATTGGAAATTGTGGTTGGGAATTTTGTATGCATGCTTGTGTGTGTGTGTGCACATATAACTAGAGGTAGTATTCAGCAGGTTCTGACCAGTTCTGGGGAACCAGTAGCAGAAATTTTGAATAGTTTGGAGAACCGGTAAATACCACCTCTGACTGCCCCTGCCCCCATCTATTCTCTGTCTCCCAAGTCCCAGCTAATCGGGAGGAAATGGGGTTTTTGCAGTAACCTTCCTCTGGAGTGGAGAGGGAATGGAGATTTTACAGTATCCTTCCCATGCTACACCCACCAAGCCATGCCCACAGAACCTGTAGTAAAATTTGTTGAATCCCACCATTCACACACACACACACACACACACACACACACACACACACACACACACACACACCGATTGGAGGAGTAACAGAGCCTGAAGGAGGAACCAGAGGGGATGTGGAAAGTCAAGGGCAAAGTGGTCCCAGTAATGGTAGAAGAACTTGGGATTGTGACTCCTAAGCTGGAGAAGTGGCTCCAACAGACCCTCAGATCTATCTGCGCTCTCCATCCAGAGGAGTGTGGTGCTGGGAACAGCAAAACCCTCAAATTCCCAGCCTCTGGTAGAGGACCTGAGATCGAGGAAGATACTGATCATTCTGTAAGAAGGAATATGTATCACATACATGTACCACAGTTCAGACATGCTTTACTAACCATTTTTAAAAGGCATGTCTCTATGGAGTAGTTTTTCGCCTCAGCACCAGTTCACTATGGAGGCAGCCTAAACGCTTCCTTGGCATTTCTAGTTTGAACAGTTTGTTTTCTATCTTCTTTCAGCATACATCTTGGAGTGGGAAACATCTTCAATGTCTCAACTGCTGATCTTTTATCGGCTATATGATATTGATGCCCCTTCCCCTTCAGTCACGAAACCTTGTCCTCTCTGGCCATTTTGATATGATTAATAAGAAATAGCTAAAATAGCAGAAGGTGAGGCCTTCTATTTACTCCAGTAACCCCTTCCAGGATGGAATGCCCCTATCAGGTCAGTGACAGAGTAATTTTAAGGTCTTTATGGAAGGCCAATGTCAGATGTGAAGAATGAGGTCCAGACATGGAGAGTTCAACTAGCCACTTTATTACTCATGCTTATTACACAGAATGTTCCCAGACTGGCAGTTTGCACCTGGGCCAGACTACAGTAGATAAGATTCAATGGCATTCAGGGATGGTTGGACTTTATTTATTTTATTTATTTATTTTGTCAAACACAACAATATATATAAGTATAAGCATGAAATAACCACACAAATTGAATACAACCAAAGGGAACATTAGGACAGGAACAGTAGGCACGCTGGTGCTCTTATGCACACCCCTTACAGACCTCTTAGGAATGGGGTGAGGTCAACAGTAGGCAGTCTTTGGTTAAAGCTTTGGGGATTTTGGGATGAGACCACAAAGTCAGGTAGTGCATTCTAGACACTAACAACTCTGTTACTGAAGTCATATTTTCTACAATCAAGATTGGAGCGGTTCACATTAAGCTTAAATCTATTGTGTGCTCGTGTATTGTTGCAATTGAAGCTAAAGTAGTCTTCGACAGGAAGGACATTGTAGCAAATGATTTTATGAGTTATGCTCAGATCATGCCGAAGGCGGCGTAGTTCTAAATTTTCTAAATCCAGAATTTCAAGTCTGGTGGCATAAGGTATTTTGTTGTGATCAGAGGAGTGGAGGACTCTTCTTGTAAAATATTTCTGGACATGCTCAATTGTATTAATGTCTGAAATGAAGTGTGGGTTCCAGACAGGCGAGCTGTAATCGAGAATTGGTCTAGAAAATGTTTTGTATGTTCTGGTCAGTAGTGTAATCTTTCCAGAGAAGAAGCTACGCAAGATTAGGTTTACAACCCTTAATGCCTTTTTGGTGATGTAGTTGCAGTGGGCTTTTACGGAGTGAGGGTCATCTACAAGGTCATGTCCATCAAGCTTGTATTTAGTGTTCTGATTCTTTTTTTCCAATGTGTAAGACAGAGCATTTGTTGGTTGAGATTTGGAGTTGCCAAGTTTTTGACCATTCTGACACAAGGTCAAGGTCTTTTTGAAGGGTAGCAGCATTGTTGGTAGTGTTAAATAGTTTAACATCATCGGCGAAGAGAACACAATTACTTATAATATGGTCACAGAGTTTGTTAATGTATAATATGAAGAGTGTTGGTCCTAGAATGCTGCCTTGGGGGACACCGCTATTGACAGGAGCAGGATTTGATAGGGCACTGTTTATTTTGACTACTTGTTCCCTGTTTGACAGGAACGCAGTTATCCAATTATGGAGGGGTCTGGAGATGCCATAAGATTTTAGTTTTAGAAGAAGTTTGTTGTGTACCACTGAGTCAAAGGCTTTACAGAAGTCTATGTAAATTGCATCTATTGCTTTGCCCTGATCAAGATTTGTAGTCCATATGTTTTTGCAATGAAGAAGTTGTAGATAACAGGATAAATTTTTTTCTGAAACCAAATTGTTTATTAGAGAGTAGGTTGTTTGTTTCTAGGTGGAGGGTGATGGATTGGTTGATGATTGATTCCATTACTTTGCAGGTGACGCAGCATAAAGAAATTGGTCTGTAATTTTCAACTAGGCTTGGGTCTCCTTTTTTGAAGACAGGGATGACCGTGGCTAGTGACCATAGATTGGGAAGGGAGCTGGTCCTGAAGGATTTTTCAAAGATTATGCTTAGAGGTTCTGCTATAACAGTGGAAAGCATTTTTAAGAAGTATGCACATAGACCGTCAGGTCCAATAGATAGAGATGGTTTCAGTCTGCGTAGCGCCTTTTCAACATTATCTTCTGTGAAATCTGTTCGTGTTAGATCATTGTAATCATTATTGGTATGACTGGGAAATGTTTGGACTTTGCCCTATTGTCCCTTTGTAAAAATTCTAGACTACTTCCCTGCTCGATTTCTCCCCTTGGCTTGGTCACTGTCCAACAGCCAAGAGGGGGGGATCTTACCTTGAGGGTTATAATATTCCAAAGATTGGGTGCCAAGGCAGAAAAGCTCTTCTCTTGGATCTGCCAACTGAAATACCTAGACTAACAGCATCTGCAGCATGTCTCTTCTTTTGGTTCAAGTAGGGTTAGGATTCCCTTGGAATGAGATGGTTTCTACCCATTACTCAGCATACCTGATGCCTTTAATGTCTTCAGTCATCAACTACATGTGGGACTTAATTCATAATAGGAACAAGGAAGTTGCAAATTTCTGAACTATGTCATGAAAGGCACATCTAATTCTTGGCTAGCTTGCATCTCCATATGCACAAAATCCCAATTTAACTCCCTTCATAATAATTTCATGGGAATCCTGTCCTCCTTTGAATGAATCTCTATAACTATTATCTTTCCTCAATCTGAGTAGGATTCTACTCAGGATTTTGGGAAAAAAGTCTTAGGTTTGTGTGGCTGATTGCCATGTCACATCATTGGAGTATGGTCTCAATAGACAGTAATATTTTTTAAGCTACTTGAAATATTTAATCGAGTGACATTCTGCAGCATATTACATACAGATGACTTTTTTGTTATTACTTTTGTTAACTACAAAATAAATACTCAATCATTCATAACTTGTTCCTTGAGTTTCAGAAGCAAAAGCCTGACATTTACGCTTAAATATTTATTCATATTTGAAACAGCATGATTGCATAATAGCATGAAATCCATGAAAATACAGAGACAGTGTAGTCTGATGTTTTGATTAGCTATATGCTAACCTAAGAAGTAAGAAATGAGGATTGCCATTGGTTGAATCATTCTGTGTATTTCAGGGGACCGTGCTTATATATAATGTTTAATATGATTCCTCCTCCCCTAAGAATCTGAATTAAATAAATTTATCATTTTAATCTCCCATTTGTATAGTAACTTTTTTGCAGCATGTGCTTGGCTCATTACAATTAGAAAGCAGATCAATTACTTGTTTAAAACAGCCCTACATTTTAATTTCCTCACCAAACCAATATAATACAATTATTTGGATTTACCTTAAGAAACAATCAAGAAAAGGATTTCCTGACTCTAGAATCTCCTCCAACTTGCTTTAAGTATGAAAGCATCTTTTAGAACTCGTGTGTGTGTGTGTGTGTGTGTGTGTGTGTGTGTGTGTGTGTACTTGCATGTGTACCCTCACTTTCTGAGACTGGTTTAATAATTAAGAAGAACAGCTCAGCTTTTCCGACTGAGGTAAATGTTGTGTTTCAGTGAGGATATGTGATATCCTTTTAGAGTCATGGACTAAGATAGGAATCTAATCTTTCTTCTACCACCCAACCCCTCCCCAGTATCCTGGCTTCTCTTTCTTGTTTTTTTTTTTTAAGAAAAAAGGCCAGCAATTGTTACAACCTTTGAAAGGGTTAAAGGATTCCAATTAGCTTGCGGGTCATGTATCACACTTGAAGTGCCTAAGCTTAAGGACACACTTCATTGAACTCCATCTAGCAGACTTCATGCTTATGAAGATGTTCCTCTTGATTGCTTTTCATCTAGGCTACAAAACGATTTGGTTGGAGGCTGACATTGATTAAGTGCAAAAGAACCGTGTTTTACTGTGACAGCTGCGAGGCCTCTGTCAACAAATCAATGTGGGTTTTTTTTTTTTGTCTTCTTAACTCTACCATTAGCATCCTGCTGTTCCTAGAGATGAAAAACATCTCTATAGCTGCCTTTGTGATTGACCATTTTCTGATTTTTTTTTCCACTCACGTAAATGTTACCAAGAAGAATGGGCCAACCTTGTATTTGAAGTATTGGGTACTTTAGAATACCTAGAAGGGCAGGAGATTTTAGCTTGTTACAAGAATTAAAAGCCATTTGCCCATGAAGTAATGTGCCCCCCGCATTATAAAAAAATGTAACTGTCATGGGGACAACTACACTACTTATTTTCAAAATTCAGTTTAGTGTTTATTTTCTAAAAAGAAAAGAGCTGTTCTTTTTCAAAGCAATCTGGAAGTCAAGATTCCAGACAGATTCAATCAAAGGAAATTACTATATGACATAAGAGCTATTCTCTCCTTAATCATTATTTCATTTATTCCATTGTTAAGCCTTATTGGCACAAAGCCGTTGAGGTACTTTACACTTCACTTACTTTTATCTTAAGAGTTTCATATCTACATTAATAATTATCTTGATTTAGATTATATATCTAGCCAAAGAAAGATATACCTATCAAAGACACCTGACAGCATCTATTACAACTACCCAGGGCGTAAAACAAGGCTGTATACTGACACCTCTCTTATTTAATTTTTATATAGATGGTATTTCCCAGCCAAGCACTTATATTTAATGGCTTGGTTTATATAGTGCATCACAATGTCTTTTAGTCTGCTTGTAGTATGAGTTGATGAGTTGTATGAGTTGGTTCTGAATTTCATCAAGACCCCACCACCCACCCAGAACTAGGTTGCAAAAATACAGACTGGTACTAGATGGCAGCAAAGAGTTAACAGTTTTCTATAACTCCTTGCTGCCAACTAGTGGCTACCTGGATATTTGCACCTCTGATCTGATAAACTTAATTGACTCTTTCCTTTACATCTTGTGAAATCAAAGAAAATTAAATTATTCAAGTGTTTTTAATGAATCTGCTATAAATCTGCTACTAATCCAGGATTAATTATATCTGCTACTAATCCAGAATCCAGATTGCAAAACTGTAGTATATATTTGATCACAGAGTATTATCCTAGTTCTTTTATTAACATTTCCAGAAGATGTCTGAACTGATGATGATGATGTTATCCATTCAGTCGAATCCAACCTTTGGTGATTCTATGAGCCAGGTCTCTCCTCATCTTCTGCTCTTGCACTATTTCTTTGAATTCTTAACTTATAGGCCAGTCTCAAATATTACATCCTTGGTATGGCTGAGAAAATGGTAGCTTCCTAACTTCAAATGTATCTGGCTGAAACTGATTTTCTGGTCCTACTTTGTCCTAGAATTTTATTCAGGGTTTGGTGTTTTGGTCCCATTTTGTTTATGACTTGTGCCAGAAGGTAGACAGAAGAAGGCACAACACTGCCAGTTTTCCTGGAATTTTAAAATAATTTTTACTGAAAATGTTAATACCAATCATAAGAACTAATACAAATTAAAATAGAACAGAGGAAAATAAAAGAGAAAAAGAATAGAAAAGGCTAAATGTGCCATAAGAAAAAGAGTAGAAGAAACTAGAAAAAAAACACCAAAGGTATATAAAGGAACATACAAGTAAATAAGGGACTTCTGATATTCTTCACAGCAGTTAAATGTACAATTATATTTTAACCTTTCTCTCTTACACCATGACTCTCTTCTTTCTATAATCTGTTTCGTTTATTCATCAAAATCACAAGTTCATTTTTTAAAATCCCATGTTTATGCAAAAAGGCCATAAAGGTCTTCTAGTCACAAATAAATGTATATATTGCCCTTTCGCTAATCAAAGAAGTCAGTTCTGCCAGTTTCACCAACCATCCTTCCGTGGTGGGTAACATTGATTTTCTCCCCCATCTTTGTGCATATAATAATTATATTTCCTGGAGTTTCAATACATTTCAATAGCACTTACCATGGCATCCTTTTAAGCCATTTGTCTTGTTGGGCCTCAGGGGTGTTGTTTTGAAATGTTTGGTGGGTTTCCAATATTCTTACCACCGGTTTGCCACATGCAAGAGCCTTCCACGCAAGCGGTCAGCCTTCTGCGCATGCACTTTGCTTGCTCGCGCACCTTCCGTGCACACACCCAGCTTCAAAAACATGCCTAAATAGGACGGCATAGAGCTGGGACAAGTAGGGAAGCCCACCTGCAATCTCTGCTACCAGTTCACCCAAACCGGTATGAACCGGCTGAATACCATCTCTGTTTGGGATCCTTCCTGTTGGATCAAGTAGAAAGGGTGATGAAGGTGACTGTAGTGTAACACCTAGATCTCTGACTTATGGTATTCCTCTAGTTCCTACCTTATCCCCAATGTAGTTCAACATTTACTTGGAACAACTGGAGTCATCATTTGAAGCATTGTAGTGGGATACCATTAATACAGGTAGTCCTCGACTTACAACAGTTCATTTAGTGATTATTCAAAGTTACAACAGCACTGAAAAATGTGACATATCACCATTTTCCACAGCTACAACTTTTGCACCATCCCTTTGCTAATACATGATCAAAATTCAGATGCTTGGCAACTGGTTCATATTTATGACTGTTTTTGTGTCCCAAAGTCACGTGATCACCTTTTGTTACCTTCCAACAAGCAAAGCCAGATTTACTTAACAACCAAGTTACTAACTTATCAACTGCAGTGAGTCACTTAGCAACTGTGACAAGAAAGATCTTAAATGGGGCAAAATGTCTCACTTAACAACAGAAATGTTGGGCTCAATTGTGGCCATAAGTGGAGGACTACCTGTATGCTCATGATGCTATGATTCTTTGTCTTGCAATTCCAAGGGAGCAAGCAGCATTGTTTAATCTCATCAGGAATAAACTGGATGAGGAAGAAAAAGTTGAAACTATATACAGCTGAAGTAGAGGTGTTATTTCAGGGGTGAAATCAGGGGTGGGATTCAAGTAATTTAACAACCGGTTCTCTGCCCTAATGATTTCTTCCAACAACCAGTTTGCCAAACTGTTCAGAAAGTTAACAACCGGTTCTCCCAAAGTGGCGCGAACTGGCTGAATCCCACCACTGGGTGAAATCCAGAAGGTTCTGACAGGTTCTGGAGAACCAGTAGCAGAAATTTTGAGTAGTTCGGAGAGCCGGCAAATGTCACCTCTGGCTGGCCTCAGAGTGGAGTGGGAATGGGGATTTTGCAATATCCTTCCCCCAGGAGTGGACAGGGAATGGGGATTTTGCAGTATCCTTCTCCTGGAGTGGGGTGGGAATGAAGATTTTGCAATATCCTTCTCCTGCTAGGCCAACCAACCCATGCCCACCAAGCCACACCAGGCCCAACAAGCCATGCCCACAGAACTGGTAGTAAAAAAAACTGGATTTCACCACTGTGTTATTTTGTTAAATAAATAAAAAAAGCTGGACTCTGGAGTTAAGGTTAATAGAACTGTTCTTCCCAAGAAAAAACATATTTACAGTTTACAATTGCTCCTGGCTCCCTAGCTATTATTAGATTGGTAAGTGATATTGTGGAAGGGATACATTTGCAGAATTATGTTTAGCATATCAATTGTGATCCTCATTGAACTAGACATTCTTAGCAACAGTTATTTATGGGTCAGTTACAACCCACCTTGATTATTACAATATGCTAAATGTAGAGGTATTTTTGTATTCAGGAATTGCAATTAGCGGAAACTAAGTTGGCTAGGCTGGTGATCAGTTAAAAGAGAGAGGAATTCTATGAATTGTCTGGATGGCTACCACTTACCTAACTTGCATAGTTCAAGATGGCAGTATGGACCTTTAAAATCATTAATGACTTGAAACCCAACTAGGCACAGCATAAACCTTTCTGCTATGAACCTGCCTAGTACTTAAACCAGTAGGAGAAGACGGTCTTTAGATGATTTCCCTACTACTAGAATCCCAATTTTCTAATCTGTAGGACAAAACATTGTCCTATATGGCTTCCAAGACATTGAATATACTCTCTAGGGAAATATGTTTGACCTCTAGTCTGGAAGGTAGTGAAAGCAGGTATCTTCTTCAAAACTTTTAACTCTCTATTTATTTCATATATTTAAACTGAATTCAGGTTTGTTCTAATGTTGTTTCAGTTTATATTTGTTTTGTTTATCATAGTAAGGAGTCTTGATTGCTGAAGAAAGAGAAAGGTGATGTAGAGTTGGGATAAACAAATAAAATTGAATCTGACTCTCAGAGTTCTTTCTTCAAATCATGCTCTGTAAAAAATGCATTTTTCAAAAAAAATTGTTAATGTTTTTATTTACGATGGTTGATATTACTTGGAAAGCTATTTTGGATAGAAAGTCAGTACATAAATCATGTTAATAAATAATAAACTCATAAACACTTATACTGCTTATAAGGTAAAGGTAAAGATTCCCCTCGCACATATGTGCTACTCTTTCCTGACTCTAGGGGGCACTGCTCATCTCCATTTCAAAGCCGAAGAGCCAGAGCTGTCTGAAGATGTCTCCGTGGTCATGTGGCCAGCATGACTCAATGCCAAAGGTGCACAGAACGCTGTTACCTTCCCACCAAAGATGGTCCCTATTTTTCTACTTGCATTTTTTATGTGCTTTTGAACTGCTAAGTTGGCAGAAGCTGGGACAAGTAACAGGAGCTCACCCCATTACGCGGCACTAGGGATTCGAACCGCTGAACTGCCAACTTTTCGATTGACAAGCTCAGCATCTTACCCACTAAGCCACCGAGTCCCCTATGCTGCTTATACAGTAGATCAATAAAGATTCTCAGTCATTCAGGTAGAGTTGTCTGGAAGTTGAGTCATTTCAACTTTTTTTTCTTTTGGGGTTTGAAACAACTTACTATTTATCTGTCTGAAGAAGCTACTTGAACAAGCAGAAAACATTTCAAACCAAGATAAAAGGAAAGGGAAGGAAAGGAAAAAAGAAAAAGAAAGAAAGAAGAAAGAGAAAGAAGAAAGAAAGAAAACAAAAGAAACAAACTCTAGTTGCCGTGACTCAACTTCCAGACACTAATGTTGGTTGTTGTTCTTGTTGTTGTTGTTTTGTCTCTGTAGTGTAGGCTGATCCTAAATAACATTCCCTGTAGCCCAATAAATGGGAAATTTCTCTACTAAACATTTACTCTAGTTCTGGGCTCCAAAATGTGGACAACTCTTAGAAAGCAAAGAGTTCCTGAAAATATTTTGCTTCCCTCCAATAGTCATGTGGATTTTTACTGCCAGATCCCTTCTAATTTCTCATTTGGTGCCCTATTGATAACACAATCTCTTCTCAGCTTTCTTTCTCCAGTCCCTGCATCTCTGATGGCATCTGTCACGTCATTAAAAAATGATTTATTGAGCAACAGTATTTGACCACTTCCAATGAATGGTCTCTGAAGAAGAATACTCATCATGTTTTTATTGCTGAGCCCAGGGAGACAATATAAAAAGTTGAAATGAGAAAAGCTCCCGTATGCCCACATTGCCACATCATTACTGGTGGTTTTGAACTAATGTTATTTATTCCTCTTTGGAAATGGGGGAGAGGATTATTAATTAATTTCTAATAAAGAAAGGAAAGTACAGTGTTTGCTGTTTAGTACAGAAAAGTTACTTGCAATGAACCTGGACCTTGTAGAAATGCATTGAAAGTAATTTTATTAATAATTATTTTAAAAGCCAAGGAAATACTTTCATTTTGCTACCAGAATGCAGCCTGAGTTTTTTGGATGCTCTAATTAAAAAAAAGAGAGAGATCTTACTAATATGAAAATAGGTTTTTATGGATCATCAGATTTTAAGGAATCCCTCAGTTAAACTAACCATTAGAATTTCAATTATTCCTTGCTTATAGAACCATGAAGTACCAGTATATATCCTTAACAGTATCTTGACTTCAGACTATTTGAAAAAAAAAGAGAGGAATATATTCCTTTTTAACTTCAGTATATATTTGAAGCAGGGGTGAAATGCTCCCGATTCGGACTGGATCACCTGATCTGGTAGCGATGGCAGCGGGTGGTTTGGAGAACCGGTAGCAAAAATCCCTGCCCCCCCCATGCCCAGCTGAGCCACAAGATCATCAGAGGGTTTTTTTTACTTTTAAAAGCATTTTTTCTTTGCCCAAAAAATATGCTTTTAAAAGTAAAAAAAAAAGCCTCTGATGATCACACGGCTCAGCTGGGATCATCAGAACCTTTTAAAAGCACTTTTTCTACAACTTCTTCTCCCCCACCAAGCCACACCCACAGAACCAGTAGTAACAAATTTTATATTTCACCCCTAGTTTGAAGCAAGTTACAGTTGCTCTATGTTCACACAAGTAAGTCTCAGGATTGTGTTACAATTTATGAATTAGATTTTACAAAATAAAACCCAGGCACACACCCACAATTAGGAATTCTTTTTATAGTTTTGCATTTATACTTTAAAACCCAAGGAGCTTAAGGCAAGGTTCATTTTCCCTCCATTTCATGTTCAAAACAATCTGTGACCTAGAATGACTTGAAAGTTAGTAAGGGGCCCTAAGTTACAAATGAGTTGCATGGATCTGTGGAGATTTGAACTGAAAAATAATTATACCACCACTCAGTACTGATTCTTCTTTTGATGACATATGACTTGAATTTCTCTGTCAAACCACTATAATGGGGTTCCTTTGATTCTGGTATAATGTAATGAATGAATTTAGGCAACGTTAACTTGCAAGCCACAGTTATGGCTTAGTGTAATGTGTAAATTCTGCTGTGCTGTGCTTTAACTGTCCTGATGCACCTCGTTAAAGACTAAACATGGACTGTTCCCAGAAACAAACAAAGTAACTCTGTTATGTCAAGACTGAACCTAAATCTGTTCCTCTCTCTTTAGGCTAGTACTGTACAGCCTCCAGGCCATCAGGCAGAAGTTTGGCAATGTCATTTGGTTGGCTTGGAGATTAAGATGTTATAATTGGGTATCATTGTAATGTTGATGACACCTGAGTCAAACTAAAGATGACCTCAGCCTGTGCTTTCACGTACTACATGTTACGCAAAAAGGAAGGGAGAATTAAGCCCTGCAGTGTGCCATCTTATGGGCACAACCTTTCACAATATTCGACTTAACCCATTACAGAGAAAGGAGAATCCCTGCAAAACAATGACATTGAACCGGACCCAACAGGATATGATGACTGATAATGTCAAAAGCTGCTGAGAGATCAAGGAAAACCAGAATGGAAGCACGACCCCAATCTTGGCACAGCCATAGGTAATTGACAATCACACTGTTCCTATACTGAACCTCAAACTAAAACCTGACTAAAATGGATTTAAGTTGGAAACTAGACAGAAAGTGTCCAGAATAGTTGGGTGTAGCAATGATCTCATAAGGACAATGGTCCACAGCCTTCTTCAAATTTAAGTGGGGCACTGTCTTTCACAGACAAGCAGACACCATCACATGGGCTTAATCACAATTTTCCTCTCTACCTTAACCATCAAAAAGAGGCTGAGAGGGAGGTTTGCTTACAAACTGGAGAACCTCACTTCCCTTGGAGTCTTGGCTGGTAACAGATTTGAAACCTAGGTGGGTATGTTTTCAGTTGGGGAATCTTGCTTTTAGAGCTCAACTAGATTTTGGTGATACAAGCCAGCTCAAGTGCCCCATTCACGGTGTATGAGAGCAACTTTATTGCAAACAGGCCTTGCATTCAGTACCCCCAAAGATCCAATAACTGGGCCTCAAGGGAAAATCAGGAAGATGGCTTGATCTTCTTCTGTGTAACGTGTTTAGGTTGTGAAAAAGTGCCATCACAAATCCCTTCAGACTATACTTTCCCAATTCCTTTAATCTCCCTTTTTGGTATTTCCAGCTTGCATTATGCTTTGTGCCTTAGATTCCCCTGATGTATATTACTGGTACTAACTGAGCATTCAAGAGCAAAGGAAAGGTACAAGTAGAGTGTAAATGCTTAGAGAATATATACATTTTTCTGAACCCTGTTATGGGTATTGTCCATTATATTCATTTTACTCTTAGTGGAATGAATGAACCAAAATGATTTTTTAAAATGGCCAGTGGCTTATTCTTTCCACATAGTTCTTCATTTAAACAAATTATGGTTTATTATGCATACATATTTTCAGTGGCTTTGCATAATAATTTAACATTTGCATATATCATAATCATAATACGCATAACGTATTTCTCCCATGTTAAGGGATTTAAAAAAAACAACGCACACAACATCCCAAACAAATGACATACAAAATTCTGCAATCTTTAGTTCCAGAACTGTACCTTTACATTCTTATATCCAATCTCTCCCTTGGATGCCTCAGGAGAGAAGAAAATATTAGGTTGTAACATATAGATTCTTTGAAATCCTTGCTTTAAATAACACTTGTGGTTAAACCCTTAGGCTCCTACCATTTCTCAATTGAAGATTAAATAAATTCAGGAGTTTTCTGTAAGAGTCCGTAGATGCCTCCAGGGGAATAATTCCAGGTTCTGTTCTGCAGATGGGTGTTGAGGCACTTCCATATATATAACACAGCAGCACAGGTTTCTCCTCAGCATTTCAATCTATTCATTAAAACTAGCTTGTCAGCGGAATGCATTTTCAGTTAACTTGGTTACATGTGGCTAAGGATAACACTGCAAAAGCAATGAATATTTGATTATCCCATACTTTGCCCACGTTGCTTCTGCTAACCACGACCTGAGTTAAATCTTCAGGTTCTGGAGGCATACAAGCTACAGCTTTACTTTGGGGCTACCCAATTGAGGTAGGAAAAATAAAGTAAAATAGATGGAAAAGGCACAGGCTGTACACTGCTGGGGTTATTTTTTTTGTTCTTGATAACACTTTTTAGCTTGTAAAAGAAGCATCGCATCAATCTCACTTTTTTTTTTTTTACGGTGAAGAGGGGAGGAGACACTATAGAAAGAAACTAGATTTCCAGACCTGAATAAGTCCCAAGCTACCAACTTCTGCAGAAGTACACTGTATATCAAAAACAACACTAGGTGTGAATACACATTGAAATTATAAACGGAAGGCTATCGTACAGAAGAGCGGTGAGAACACAGATAGTAAGTCCAACAGATTCTCTTAGACATTATCCACAACTTGATCTAATAAAGTTAGATATAAATCTAGATCTAGACCTAGAACTAAAAATACATGCTACCAACAGATTTACTTTTAAAGAAAATGCATGACAGAGAAAAACTGTATGCAGAAAAGTCTGGGTTTGGGTTTTGTTTTTTTTGCTTAGTAAAAACTGAAATTATTTCTAGCATAAGTTAGGAATAACTTCCAGAATCATTTCAAATGTATTGTTGATGAAGAGTTGCCACAAGGTAAATTCGGGCCTTTTTGACCATTTTCTGGGTCACTGTTCAACAAAGAAATGTTTTCCACCATTGAATTAATTTCTCTGTGATGTAGTATATTTGGTGCTGGTGAAAGTGGGGAATGCAGATTCCCCCCCCCCCAAATGTGTGTTTTCCCAAAGGTCTTATAGAACCAGAAGTTCCTTGTCTGATTATATGTTGAGGGTGACTTTTCCCTTCATTGTAAGATAATATTTCCCTGTCTGAACTCAGCTTTGGATACTGGACTTTAGGTTCATAAAATACATGTTTTGCAAGCCACAGTTTTTTGCATCTTCATTTCTGAATATACTTCGGGATATACTGTAGGATTATGTTGACTTTAAGGTAGGGATAAAAACCTCATAGAAAATGCCAAAAATGTAATTTCTCTTCTCTTAATTCTATTGACATTCATTTGTCACATCTGATTTCTTTTGAACAACTTTGTTTGGTCAGGTCACAGAAAGAGATACAGTAAAGGTAAAGGCAGGGTTAGTATGAAGAAGACTTGTTGATTTTCTATAATGTAAGAAGACAATCATTTTCAAAGATCCCAGGGTGTTCCTTGCAGAATTCAGTAACAGGAAGTTTGCATGAGACAGCTCCTACAGGAACCACACACAGCAATTGCATTTTCCTTTCCCTTGTTTTTGGAGAACAGGGGGATGCTGTTGCTGAGACAAATTTGAAAAATCAAGTTCCAGCTGAGAGAAGCTTAGCACTGTTTCTAGCGAGAAAAGTTTCATTATGAGCTCCCCAGGCAAAGGCATACAACATTTGGCATCAGATTTGCAGGAGTCCCAGGTTGAACTTTCCTACTGTATTTGCACCTGCAGATGTGATGGAGCTGTTGATTCCAATGGCTTCACATCTGGCCTTAGAAACAACAAGGAACAAATACTGGCAACATCAGGATTGTACCCGTAAGGAAGTCTTGCCCCTTTTCTCAAAGCCATCTTCTAGGACAGTCTTGATAGGCATTGACATACTGTCACCACATATCACCATCATCATCACCATCATTCTTAGGGGGTCTTCCATAGGACTTGCCAATCATAAGCAAGAAATAATTCAGCCAACAAATTGTAGGGGACTGAATGGATATCACCCTGAGCTCATTGCTTTCCTGACATGGACACAGCCTGCTTCAAAAGTGGTTGGTGTTTTTTTTTGACATGTACCAGCACAAGCCTGGTCATGCAATTTTGGTACTGAACTTTACTTTCTTTAGCTAATGTCATGTTCCTATTGGTTATTTGGAGATAACAGTATCTTTTCCCCCTCTTACCTTTGTTGCCTTCTCTTAATGGGTAGAAGGGATAACATTGAGTCGCACGAGAAAGAGCCACAACCAAGACTGTGGACAGATAATGGAAATCTAAGTCCATGGTGGAAAGCATCTCAGACAGCACTGTTCTTAGTTCTCACAAAGATAAGGGGAAGGAGGAGGAAGTATGGTATAGTCATATGGTATAGTATAGGGGCCTCTAGTGGCTCAACAGACTAAGTCTGTCTGTTATTAACACAGCTGCTTACAATTACTGCAAGTTCAAGTCCCACCAGGCCCAAGGTTGACTCAGCCTTCCATCCTTTATAAGGTAGGTAAAATGAAGACCCAGATTGTTGGGGGCAATTAAGTTGACTTTGTATATAATATACAAATGGATGAAGACTATTGCTTAACACACTGTAAGCCGCCCTAAGTCTTCGGAGAAGGGCGGGATATAAATTCAAATAAAAAAATAGTCAGACTTGGCAAAATTCTGTTACTCTATAATAAAGGCAGCATTAGCATTCATAACTTTGGTTTCCTAGTCTGGTCCACCTTGAAGCATTCTCATCTTGACAATGAACATTTTTTGAGACGTATGCCTCCAAGGAGAAAAACGTTGTCTAGATGCAGTCTGAATCCACTGTGTTTTGTGGCACAGGTATCAGGTATTACTTGGTTTCCTTCTACGTTGCTAATAAAGAGGTGTTTTCCACCATTGAATTAATTTCTCTGTGATGTAGTATATTTGGTGCTGGTGAAAGTGGGGAATGCAGATTCCCCCCCCCCCAAATGTGTGTTTTCCCAAAGGTCTTATAGAACCAGAAGTTCCTTGTCTGATTATATGTTGAGGGTGACTTTTCCCTTCATTGTAAGATAATATTTCCCTGTCTGAACTCAGCTTTGGATACTGGACTTTAGGTTCATAAAATACATGTTTTGCAAGCCACAGTTTTTTGCATCTTCATTTCTGAATATACTTCGGGATATACTGTAGGATTATGTTGACTTTAAGATAGGGATAAAAACCTCATAGAAAATGCCAAAAATGTAATTTCTCTTCTCTTAATTCTATTGACATTCATTTGTCACATCTGATTTCTTTTGAACAACTTTGTTTGGTCAGGTCACAGAAAGAGATACAGTAAAGGTAAAGGCAGGGTTAGTATGAAGAAGACTTGTTGATTTTCTATAATGTAAGAAGACAATCATTTTCAAAGATCCCAGGGTATTCCTTGCAGAATTCAGTAACAGGAAGTTTGCATGAGACAGCTCCTACAGGAACCACACACAGCAATTGCATTTTCCTTTCCCTTGTTTTTGGAGAACAGGGGGATGCTGTTGCTGAGACAAATTTGAAAAATCAAGTTCCAGCTGAGAGAAGCTTAGCACTGTTTCTAGCGAGAAAAGTTTCATTATGAGCTCCCCAGGCAAAGGCATACAACATTTGGCATCAGATTTGCAGGAGTCCCAGGTTGAACTTTCCTACTGTATTTGCACCTGCAGATGTGATGGAGCTGTTGATTCCAATGGCTTCACATCTGGCCTTAGAAACAACAAGGAACAAATACTGGCAACATCAGGATTGTACCCGTAAGGAAGTCTTGCCCCTTTTCTCAAAGCCATCTTCTAGGACAGTCTTGATAGGCATTGACATACTGTCACCACATATCACCATCATCATCACCATCATTCTTAGGGGGTCTTCCATAGGACTTGCCAATCATAAGCAAGAAATAATTCAGCCAACAAATTGTAGGGGACTGAATGGATATCACCCTGAGCTCATTGCTTTCCTGACATGGACACAGCCTGCTTCAAAAGTGGTTGGTGTTTTTTTTTGACATGTACCAGCACAAGCCTGGTCATGCAATTTTGGTACTGAACTTTACTTTCTTTAGCTAATGTCATGTTCCTATTGGTTATTTGGAGATAACAGTATCTTTTCCCCCTCTTACCTTTGTTGCCTTCTCTTAATGGGTAGAAGGGATAACATTGAGTCGCACGAGAAAGAGCCACAACCAAGACTGTGGACAGATAATGGAAATCTAAGTCCATGGTGGAAAGCATCTCAGACAGCACTGTTCTTAGTTCTCACAAAAGATAAGGGGAAGGAGGAGGAAGTATGGTATAGGCATATGTGATAGAATAGGGGCCTCTAGTGGCTCAACAGACTAAGTCTGTCTGTTATTAACACAGCTGCTTACAATTACTGCAAGTTCAAGTCCCACCAGGCCCAAGGTTGACTCAGCCTTCCATCCTTTATAAGGTAGGTAAAATGAAGACCCAGATTGTTGGGGGCAATTAAGTTGACTTTGTATATAATATACAAATGGATGAAGACTATTGCTTAACACACTGTAAGCCGCCCTAAGTCTTCGGAGAAGGGCGGGATATAAATTCAAATAAAAAAATAGTCAGACTTGGCAAAATTCTGTTACTCTATAATAAAGGCAGCATTAGCATTCATAACTTTGGTTTCCTAGTCTGGTCCACCTTGAAGCATTGTCATCTTGACAATGAACATTTTTTGAGACGTATGCCTCCAAGGAGAAAAACGTTGTCTAGATGCAGTCTGAATCCACTGTGTTTTGTGGCACAGGTATCAGGTATTACTTGGTTTCCTTCTACGTTGCTAATAAAGAGGTGTTTTTTTGTTTTTTGTTTGTTTTTGTTTTGAAGGATCAGTTCCTATACATATAAGCAACTAGTGGACTAATGGTTAGGGCAAGTGATATCTGGTTAGACAGAATCTGTAAATCACTGGACATTTTTTCATGGACCAATAGCAATGAACACTTGCCCTTCACTAATCGACCAGTGGAACAGTGGGCACTTCTTTTCCCACCCTAGATAAAAACCATAAAACCATCAAGAATGCTGCTAATTACTCCTTCTGGCTCAAAGAATGATAAAATTATGGTGCATTTTGTTCTCTTTTGCTGGCCCATGATGAGGATTTGAAGAGATCAAATATGAAGCCATCTCAAAGGGGGAAGGGTTCTCCTGTTAGATCATTTTTATGAGCCTTCTTCCACCTTTGAGATGCCCTTTAATGCCCATTCTTAGAAAGGAAAATTATTTTTTCATTTCAATGGAAGGAGTAAAAGGGTAAAGAAGCAGGGAGATCCACCAATTAGGAGCTGTGCTAACTCTATTTGGATAAAATATATAGCCCAGTATTGTTGTCAAAACAGAATAACAGATTGAAATCTGCCACCAATCCATTTACAGTTATTATGCGGAGTAGCTCTTATTCACTTTCCAAAATTCAAGAAAGGAACAAATTAACCGTTTTCTAAATGAATTCTGGACATTGTTCTAAAACTGGCTAGGGAATTGAGGGAGTCCACACATCCTAAATTTGTTGAGATTGAAGAACTCCATTTTAGAAGAAGATTTATTTTTTAAAGTTTTCTTCCTAAATCGACAGTGTAAGTTGAATGGTGTGTATGAGCAATTCCACATTGGAATGGATGAGCTTTCTTGTCATCTTGCAGAGACTGACTTGTCCAGGTGAAAATTGTAGGTAGAAATAGACTGTTCATTGCTGCCATCTCTGCCATGGCACAGACATGAAAGAGTCTATCGGCATATTTGTTAGTTTGTTGCAGGGAAAGTGACACTTTGGAGTCACCTTAAAAGCTAACAAAATTTGTTTTGACATGAAAGAAGTCTTTGAAGTACTCAACAGACTTTTGAGGTATATCTGTTTGAAGATGCCTTTTATTTGCAGGGTTGTTTACTGTGTTCAGTCCAAGCCCAGTTAAAAGATGAATACACACAAAAAGAGTGCAGGGACCTTGAAACTACCCATTAAAGGTTAGCACTTGGACAACAGGTTGAGCAACACACAGACACACAATCTTCCTTGCTACAGTGAGATGCACGTTGATATGGAAATCGATTTCCATATCAATTATTGTTACTCTTCTAGGAATAAAAATTTCAGGCAGTGCAAATTTGCATATTCTTTTGCTCTCTCCTGGTGATGGCTTCCTTTCTTTCGTTTCTCTTTGCAAGCAAGAGAAACCTAACAGCTACAGTAGATAAGCTACATCTTTGGGTGGAACGCATTAACATTTCTTTGCAAAAGAGTAGCACACATTCAGACATCACAAAAGATGTGTGAAAAGCAGATGGACGATCCAGTCTAAAGGTCTTTCAAAATACAGCACTTGTGCTAAGCTAAAGATTAGCACCAGCCAATTTAAGGATTGGCACCAGTCCATCATGTTGCCATATTCTTAGGTTTCTGCAGCTTGGTTTTTTTTTGTGTTTTTTTTTGTGCTTGTTACTTGTTAACCTCTAGCTCAACTTTGGAGCCAAGAACAATTGTGTTTCAAGGTTGTTTGATTTTCCATTAATGAGAATTCTCACTTCATCTCACCTCCAGGCTCCTTGGCTCTCCCCTCTCGTTAATGAAGTCAAAACTCCATGGTAGCATAATATTTCCCAAATGGAATTCTCTCTTTCAGCCTGCTGGTCAAGATATCATAGTGTCTAGAAACATATCATCACACTTTTAATTAGCACTCTTTTGTTTTCTCAGAGTAAAACCGCAGTGAGACAATGAAACGGATGGAGTGGTTGCTGACTGAAGGTAAAGTCCTCTATGGAACAGCGGGTGGAAATGTTGGCCAGATCACTGCAAAAATGATGAGCATGCTTATAGGGAAAAAATGGGGAGGCACTAACATTAATTCTTTTCCTGCTCCCTTTCCGTGAATAACAGATTTGGAAGAGACTTGGAGGTCTTCTAGTCCAACCGCATGCCAAAGCAGGAGAATTTATATCATTCCAGACTGTCCAATCTCTTCTTAAAAACCTCCAGTGATACCCACAAGTTCAAGAGGCAAGCTGTTCCACTGATTAATTATTCTCCCTGACAGGAAATAATTCTCGGTTGGATCTCACTTTGAGGAGCTTCCATCCATAAAGAGAGTCTCCACTCCTCTGTCATTTGCTCTGTTAAATGGCAAAGGGACTTTTTAAAATTTCCTATAGGCAATCAGGGCAAATTAGCAAATAGGTTTTCAAACCCACTTAAATGAGTTTTTCACGGGATCAGCCAGTCAGCCCATAAAGAGAATTCACAGTAGCCAGATGCTGTTGTCTGCCGATTACTCAAATGCTTGTTTCCTTCACTAAATTTCCAGAGGTAAATACACTGTTCAAACACTGTTTTCATTTGTACAGGTTCTCTCTCTGGAACATTTTATTAAAATAGTCATTTCTTCAGCTAACATGGTGTCCAATAATTTTCCTGGTCACTGACCGTATCAAATACAGGTAGTCCTCATCTTATGACAGTTCATTCAAAGTTACAGCGGCACTGAAGGAAATGACTTTTGACCATTTTTCAGTTATGACCTTTGCATCATCCACATAATCATGTGATCAAAATTCAGATACTTGGCAACTGGTTCATATTTATGACCATTGTCGTGTCCCAATGTCCTATGATCACCTTTTGTGGCTTTCTGACAAACAAAGTCAGGATTTGGGTTTGGCTAGTCTAGAGAAAAGAAGGACTAGTGGGGGATGTGATAACAGTATTCCAGTATTTGAGAGGCTGCCACAAAGAGGAGGGGGTCAACTTATTTTCCAAAGCACCAGAAAGCAGAACAAGAAACAGCGGATGGAAAATAATCAAAGAGAGAAGCAACCTGGAATTAAGGAGAAACTTCTTAACAGTGAGGACAATTAATCAGTGGAACAGCTTGCCTTCAGAAGTTGAAGGTGTTTCATCACTGGGGGCTTTTAAGAAAAGACTGGACAACCACCTATATAAAATGGTATAGGATCTCCTGCTTGAGCAGGTACCTGGACTAGAAGATCTCCAAAATCCTTTCAGCTGCAGTCTGATTCTAATTCTGATTTTAAAGATAATGAGGAAACCAGGTTCACTTAA
Organism: Ahaetulla prasina; assembly: GCF_028640845.1. NCBI lineage: Eukaryota > Metazoa > Chordata > Lepidosauria > Squamata > Colubridae > Ahaetulla > Ahaetulla prasina. Next base: position 235,022,240 of record NC_080540.1, on the reverse strand, counting down.
TAACTGGGTTACTAACTTATCCACTTCAGTGATTCACTTCACAATTGTGGCAAGAAAGGTCTTAAAAAGGGGCAAAACTCACTTAACAAATGTCTCACTTAACAACAGAAATTTTGGACTCCATTGTGATCGTAAGTCGAGGACTACCTGTATATTAGCTGTACTATAAGATCACTGCTTTGTTATATATTTTTATATGGATGTAACTGTAAAATGAACTCTAAAATTAACAACAGTGCCACATCCCGTTTTTCCCTTTTGCTTCCCTTGTAGTACTTTAGCTTGTGTTAATTATGCCTTTTCACTTGATCTTGAAATAAAATGACATTTAAGAACAACATCTAGTCGAGGGGTACTTCAGTAGTGCCTGCTGATTTCAATTAGATACAAGTAGCATCTACTTTGAGGACAGCGGTTCTTCCTAGAAGGCAGTCTAGGGAAGGATTTTCTAGGGTGTGCACCTGTTCATACTCAAAAGGAAAGTAAAAAGTCAGCAATTAATATTTCAGGAACAAAATACAAAGCCAGGTCAGCACAACTGCAATTAGGAAAGGAGTCATTTTTTCCCCCATTTTGCTGTCCCCGTTTTGTTTATGGGCCTTAACCACAAGATCTGTTTAAAACCCATCCAGGGATTTTCTTCAAAATATCATTGCGGGGGGTGGGGGGGATAAAATTCTACAGCAAATGGCAATGAATATTTTATTCGCGTTCATTAAGGACTGAACTATAATGATGAGGCCTATTCCAGTGTATGAATCCTGGAACCATTCCTGTCAGGCAGGAAAAAATGCCACAGGGGGCCTTTGTCAAAATAAATGCATCTTTTATTATTATTATTTTTTGCACATGCGCTTGGGAAGATGCTACCAATGTCATAAAGACAAAATGTGCTGAATCTACATTGTTTCTTTCCATCTGTAGAAAAGAAGAGGCATCATTTTTCTCCAGTTTGGCTCAGGCTGTAAGAAGCCTGTTATTAAAACAAAGCTGCCTGCAATTACTGCAGGTTCTAGTCCCACCAGGTCCAAGGTTGACTCAGCCTTCCATCCTTTATAAGGTAGGTAAAATGAGGACCCAGATTGTTGGGGGGGCAATAAGTTGACTTTGTAAATATACAAATAGAATGAGACTATTGCCTTACACACTGTAAGCCGCCCTGAGTCTTCGGAGAAGGGCGGGATATAAATGCAAATAAATAAAAAAAAAGGCAGTCCTTGTCTTACAACTGTAATTGAGTCTAGAATTATGGTCATAAGTCATGACAGCCGTTAAGTGGATCGCCGTGTGACTATACTCAATTTTACAAACTTTTTCTGCAGACGTTGTTAAATGAATCACTGCAGTCATTAAGCAAATCTATTGTCTTCAATGGATGTGTTTTGTGTAAACTGGAAATAGACCCTAGTTTATGACAACAACAACAACAATAATAATACATCATGGTCAAATGACCATGGGGTGCTGTAAAATGAGGATCAATTGCCAAACAGCCAAAATGTGATTAATGTGACCACAGGAAAAGGCAGTCATTGAAACTCTGAATCCACTGGGAAGGTCCGTCATGACTTTTAATGGCTGTTAAGTAACTGGTGTAAATAAAGGACTATCTGTACCACTGTTATATAACATAGGCATTCTGACTGGCCCTACAAAAAAAAAAATGTCCAACTCCATTATAAAATGATACACAAACCATAGGAAAAAAAACCCTGCTACCCCAAAGGTAACACTCCTTCATAGATAAGAATTTCAACATAATTTGCTGGACTCCAACTTCATTCTGCCCCAATGCTTTGGGTTCTCTCCTAATGTTTATTGTCCAGTGGCGAATTGCTCCTGGTTACGTCCGGTTCTTGCGAACCGGTAGTAAAAGCAGTGGGAGGCTCCGCCCACCCACCCTGACATCATAATGGACGATCTGCGCATGTGCAGAAGCATGCATGAGTGAAGTGAGCACATGCATGCGCTCCCATTGTGGACCAGTAGTAAAGGTAAGTAGAACCCACCCCTGTTATTGTCTTAATGCCTGTCCTGATGAATAGACCAGGCTGAAAAGAGTGACTGCACTTGAAATAATCCAATATGTTTCACTGTGGAATGGGAAATGGATGAACCTCAGCCACTCTGTTCTCCTGGTTTTGGTCCCACCTATATCTTTCCCCAACAGATTATTTTCAAAAGAACACGGCCTTTGAATAATAAAAAAAAATGGTTGCCTATCTATGAAATAAAAGCAGCTTCTAAAGCAATATTAGTGATTTGAAGCAAATTATTATTATTATTATTATTATTATTATTATTATTATTATTATTATTATTATTATTATTATTATTATTATTATTATTATTATTTTTCAAATTTATATACCGCCCTATCTCCCTAAGGACTCAGGGCGGTTCACAGGCAGTTAAAATACATATAAATACAGATTAAAAACAACAATTAAAAAACTTATTCTATTGCCAAATTTAAAAATAGTATAAATAATAAAAACCCTTAAAACCCATAACTTTAAAATCTAATCCAGTCCCGCAGATGAATAAGTGTGTTTTAAGCTCATGACGAAAGGTTTGAGGTCCGGAAGTTGGCGAAGTCCTGGAGGAGTTCGTTCAGAGGGTGGGAGCCCCACAGAAGGCCCTTCCTGGGTGTCGCCAGACGGCACTGCCTAGCTGACGGCACCCTGAGGAGTCCCTCCTGTGAGAGCGCACGGTCGGTGAGAGGTATTTGGTAGCAGTAGGCGGTCCCGTAAATAGCCTGGCCCTATGCCATGGGCGCTTTAAAGATTGTCACAGTGCAGTCTGCGCAGGATAGGTGTAACACGGGAGCCACGAGGGCTCCCTCTATCACCCGCAGCCGCATTCTGGACTAACTGAAGCCTCCGGATGCCCCTCAAGGGATCCCCATGTAGAGAGCATTGCAGTAATCCAGGCGAGACGTCACGAGGGCGTGAGTGACCGTGCATAAGGCATCCCGGTCTAGAAAGGGGCGCAACTGGCGCACCAGGCGAACCTGGTGGAAAGCTCTCCTGGAGACGGCCGTCAAATGGTCTTCAAAAGACAGCCGTTCATCCAGGAGAACGCCCAGATTGCGCACCCTCTCCATCGGGGCCAGTGACTCGTCCCCAACAGTCAGCCAAGGACTCAGCTGACTGTACCGGGATGCCGGCATCCACAGCCACTCTGTCTTGGAAGGATTGAACTTGAGCCTGTTTCTCCCCATCCAGACCCAGAAATGGTTTGCTTCATAACATAACAACAGAGTTGGAAGGGACCTTCAATTCAAACTGAATGCTTCAATGGCATTCATTCAAACTGAATGCTTCAATGGCATTCAGAATGACAGTATGACTAGCCTATAAAGGAGGTTCCTCTATAAATAAATTAAAACACACACACACACACACAGAGCTGAACATTTTTGTGCAGAAAAGCATAGCTTTGGTATTCAACTTTTAGATGAATATAAACTTTTTTTTTTAAAAAAAATCCATAATTGGAGAGCCATATTCTCAAATGTTGCACCACAAATGCATGGTCATCCTTAGGGTTCTCTCCTAATGTTTATTGTCCAGTGGCAAATTGCTCCTAGTTACGTCCGGTTCTTGCGAACCGGTAGTAAAAGCAGTGGGAGGCTCCGCCCACCCACCCTGACATCATAATGGACGATCTGCGCATGTGCAGAAGCATGCATGAGCGAAGTGAGCACATGCATGCACTCCCATTGTGGACCAGTAGTAAAGGTAAGTAGAACCCACTCCTGTTATTGTCTTAATGCCTGTCCTGATGAATAGACCAGGCTGAAAAGAGTGACTGCACTTGAAATCATCCAATATGTTTCACTGTGGAATGGGAAATGGATGAACCTCAGCCACTCTGTTCTCCTGGTTTTGGTCCCACCTATATGTTTCCCCAACAGATTATTTTCAAAAGAACACGAACTTTGAATAATAAAAAAAAATGGTTGCCTATCTATGAAATAAAAGCAGCTTCTAAAGCAATATTAGTGATTTGAAGCAAATTATTATTATTATTATTATTATTATTATTATTATTATTATTATTATTATTATTATTATTATTATTATTATTTTCAAATTTATATACGCCCTATCTCCCTAAGGACTCAGGGCGGTTCACAGGCAGTTAAAATACATATAAATACAGATTAAAAACAATTAAAAACTTATTCTATTGCCAAATTTAAAAATAGTATAAATAATAAAAACCCTTAAAACCCATAACTTTAAAATCTAATCCAGTCCCGCAGATGAATAAGTGTGTTTTAAGCTCATGACGAAAGGTTTGGAGGTCCGGAAGTTGACGAAGTCCTGGAGGAGTTCGTTCCAGAGGTGGGAGCCCCACAGAAGGCCCTTCCTGGGTGTCGCCAGACGGCACTGCCTAGCTGACGGCACCCTGAGGAGTCCCTCCTGTGAGAGCGCACGGTCGGTGAGAGGTATTTGGTAGCAGTAGGCGGTCCCGTAAATAGCCGGCCCTATGCCATGGGCGCTTTAAAGATTGTCACCAACACCTTGAAGCGCACCGGAAGGCCACAGGTAGCCAGTGCAGTCTGCGCAGGATAGGTGTAACACGGAGCCACGAGGGCTCCCTCTATCACCCGCAGCCGCATTCTGGACTAACTGAAGCCTCCGGATGCCCCTCAAGGGATCCCCATGTGAGAGCATTGCAGTAATCCAGGCGAGACGTCACGAGGCGTGGTGACCGTGCATAAGGCATCCCGGTCTAGAAAGGCGCAACTGGCGCACCAGGCGAACCTGGTGGAAAGCTCTCCTGGAGCGGCCGTCAAATGGTCTTCAAAGACAGCCGTTCATCCAGGAGAACGCCCAGATTGCGCACCCTCTCCATCGGGGCCAGTGACTCGTCCCCAACAGTCAGCCAAGGACTCAGCTGACTGTACCGGGATGCCGGCATCCACAGCCACTCTGTCTTGGAAGGATTGAACTTGAGCCTGTTTCTCCCCATCCAGACCCAGAAATGGTTTGCTTCATAACATAACAACAGAGTTGGAAGGGACCTTCAATTCAAACTGAATGCTTCAATGGCATTCATTCAAACTGAATGCTTCAGTGGCATTCAGAATGACAGTATGACTAGCCTATAAAGGAGGTTCCTCTATAAATAAATTAAAACACACACACAGAGCTGAACATTTTTGTGCAGAAAAGCATAGCTTTGGTATTCAACTTTTAGATGAATATAAACTGCTTTTTTTTTTTTAAAAAATCCATAATTGGAGAGCCATATTCTCAAATGTTGCACCACAAATGCATGGTCATCCTTAGGTCACTCATAGAAATTGAACTAGCAAGCTTTATTTCGACGTCCGCTGCTTTGCAATGCTGTCTGCTAAGAACATTTGATCCGCTTTCCTTGTGCAACCCCGCTGAGAAGCAGATGTGCGGCTCCATTGCAAATCAATTTGCCAGTTGTGATTGATCAGGTTATTGAAAGGCTTGGCCTCCTCCATTTGGTGTCACCCTATTCAACAGGCATGTGGGAAGAGGCATGGTTTTTCAGAGAAAACCAACTTGGTGGGATGAGCTTTTGGGAGGTGTTGAGACAGATGTTGAGTTTCTAGGAGGCTCCTACTGTTCTGGTTCTTTGGACAAAAGGGAATTTTTAATTTGAAGATTTGCCATTCTTGGGACCATGAAGTCCCACATGGGCCTAATCAGAGGTGGTATTCAGTAGGTTCTGACCAGTTCTGGAGAACCAGTAGCGGAAATTTTGAGTAGTTTGGAGAACTGGTAAATACCACCTCTGACTGGCCCAACTCCCATCTATTCTCTGCCTCCCGAGTCCCAGCTGATCAGGAAGAAATAAGGATTTTGCAGTAACCTTCCCCTGGAGTGGGGTGGGAATGGAGATTTTACAGTAAGCTTCCACTACCATGCCCACAAAGCCATGCCACACCCACCAAGCCACACCCACAGAACCGGTAGTAAAAAAAATTGAATCCCATCACTGGGCCTAATGACACATAAAATGTAGTGACACAGGCAGAGAAGCTGACAAGATTAAATGAAAATCTTTTGCCTGAGTTCAAGGTGAGGAGAAGCTATCCATTCCAAACCCATAATCCCTCTTCTGAAGGAATGATTTTTTGTTCCTTCAGAGCTCCTAAATCTATGGAAGGTTGACTACATAATTCTCTAAAATCAGTCCTGAATGAATCTTCTGAGAATTATTTTCTTTCTCTGAGTTATTTACAGGAGAAGAAAAACCCTAAAACACTGTGGATTTTTTTTCAGTGTCAGGTTATGGCATTTTGGACTTTATGATCACTGAAAGAAGTTGGGTGTTTTGTTTTTTTTAGTGTTGCCTTGCAATGTTTTCCTGTTGCTGAATGTATTTTTAGTTAGTTAGTTTTGCACAGTGATTAAGTTTTACTCTATTACCTTTTTTTATTTCTTGCTTTTATTGTTTTAAGCTTTTTTTATTAACTGCCCACAGGGCATTCTTTATTGGATAATAAAAACATGATCTAGCTTAGTAATGAACTAATTAGCATACACCTCTCCTCTCTTTCTGCCTTCTCCATTCTTCATTTTTAAAAGGCTCGTTTCTAACATCTACCGATGGTGGCAGCTTGGTAGATACAGAAAAGGGAAGCAGCTTTCTCATTAGCGGTTTCTAAACTACAGAACTCTGTTTTAGGAACATCATTTGCTCCATCCATTGTTTTCATATTTTCTCTAAGATAAAATATCCAACCAAACCAGAAGCCTGAAATATAACTTATACATTCTCTTTGTTTATCAGCCATAGGTGACCATTGTTTTATGTTTAAGGGCAAGGAAAGGTTAGGGGGGTCTATAATATAGGGATTCCTCAACTTATAATCATCCATTTAGGTACCATTTGACCTTACAATGACACTGAAAAAAAAATAGACTTGCAACAGTTTTTGGTTTTTTTAGCATTTATATCCCGCCCTTCTCCGAAGACTCAGGGCAGCTTACATTGTGTAAGGCAATAGTCTCATCCTATTTGTATATTTATATACAAAGTCAACTTATTGCCCCCCCAACAATCTGGGTCTTCATTTTACCTACCTTATAAAGGATGGAAGGCTGAGTCAACCTTGGGCCTGGTGGGACTAGAACCTGCAGTAATTGCAAGCAGCTGTGTTAATAACAGACTGTTTTAGCAGTCTGAGCCACAGAGGCCTCTAGTACTGGCACTTACAATCATCAGTCTCCCCACCTTCCTGTGATCAGAATTTGGGTGGCTGACATGAATTTATGATAGCTGCAACATGTCCGAGGATCATGTGATCTCCATTTGTAACCTGGCTTCTAACATGCAAAGTCAACGAAGTAAACCAGATTTTTTTTTTAACAACTGCATGATTCACTTAACAACTGCAATGACTTACTTTACAACTCGGCTAAAAAAGGTCATAAAATTGGGCACGTCTCACCTAACAAATGCTTTGCTTAACAACAGAAATTCTGGTCCCAATTCTGGTCATAAGTTGAGGACGATCTCTGCTACCTACATTTCCTTACCTTTGACCACTTCCTTTCTCTCATGTTTCTCTGTAGAATTTCATTATCAGCACTAATCTTATGTATATTCGATACTTAATGATTATGTACTATAATATCTGTTTTTCCCAGGGATTTTTCCTTTTGTAATACAATTAAAATTTGTATCCTGCTTTTGTCCAATGTATAGAAGAACACTGTCAAATAATATCATTACAGTGACTTCAGTGTATGAGAGTGAACTTTGTTGCTCCATATGTGCAAGTGAGCACCAAACTGCCATGAAAAAAAATATGCTTTCAACACTGATGACTATTTTTGCAGCTTTTGCCCAGAAGCTGCAAAAACACAATGACCAAAAAAAAGAGAAAGAAAATCCAATCCTTAACTTATAAAATGATCCAAAGATATTGCACATATAATGCAGTCCAGAATTCCATGGTTATTCCATCCTATTGATTAAATATTCTTTGTACGTTGGGCATACAAAGATGTTTCTGCTACTTAAAAGATGCTTCTTTTTCACTTTTGGGGGGTAATTAATATTTCTGTCAGTGCAATTCCCATGGCTAGGTTTGGCTGAGCCGGGTAGAAGTAGGTTTTCCTCATTGTGGCCGTAGGCGTGAATTCCACTTAAAGGTGAGGAAATCATACTCTCTACCACACATCTTTTAAAACAAACTCTTCTGCACAGCAGAAAGGCGATAGAAAAAACTTCTAAGGCACAGTGAGAGACTTTTGCTTTATCTTTGTAAAAGGAGTCGTGCTCTTCTTATCACCTTTTCCTTCATCTTTTCTTTTCATGAAAGATACATTTAAAGCCAGGAAGGGGGCAGTGGAGGAGCGGGGAGGCTGTGTTCCTTCAATCCGTTCTCCTTGCCTCTGAATACTATCTCCAGATTCTAGACTTTATAAGGAAAGAAAGACTGGGAATACTCCATCTGAAAAAGATCTGGAGTATTTTGACCCAACTATGTTAGCCCATAAAGAACATTTGAGTGCAACAAAGGTTCCATCTTCAAGCTTCAAAGCCTTTCAGAATGAAAGAATCAATTGTCGGCCTTGCGCCTGAGGGCTTAGATTCGTAATGTCATATGTCTGCCACAAAGGCCTTACTAGCAAGGAAAAAAAAAACCCCTCAAGTCTATAGTACTGTAATGAAAAAATCTATCTTCTAACCACAACACATACTAGAATGCATCTCCCTGCCTTGCTCCAGGCACCTAGGAGTCCCCTGAAGTCACTCTGTTTTGAACAGCGTTCGCTATGGATCCATTTTGAATCCCAGCAAATGTGCTTTTCCACTCATTCCTGTTACATTATGAAGACTGAATTTACAAAATTAGGAATAGTTTTCATACTGAATATTCATAATTATGACACTAATAGCAAGAAACCGTGATTTGCAAACCATAATTTCTGGGCTCACCGTTTATGTGAACTGAATCCAGGGGTGAAATGCTCCCGGATCGGACCAGTTCAGCCAATCCGGTAGCGATGACGGCTAGTGGTTCGGAGAACTGGTAGCAATGGCAGCTCAAGGCTCCACCCACCCGCCTGGTCGTGGTTACTTCCTGCTTTTACTTCCAGAGAACCGGTAGTAAAAAGATGCTTAAAAAAGTAAAAAAAAAGTTCTGACGATTAGCTGAGCGATGTGCGATGGTTGAAACTTTTTAAAAAAACTTTTTAAGCATTTTTTACTATCAGTTCTGAAGCGCTCAGCTGCTCCCCCATTTCATTCACCCCGAGCTTCCTGCTGTGGATTTTCACGCCTTCGTCTTTTTCTTCCTCCTCCTCTCTGGGGAATCATTCCCTTTATCAACTTTTGTTAATTATGAACCAGTAATCGATTGCCTCTTCCCCTGTGACGAGGGCATGGCCACTCACCTCCCACACACACAAGCACCCCTTCTCAGCAGCCACCTGCCACAATCTTCACTTTCCCTTCCTCACGCTCTCCCTCATGGGTGAACTTCAGGTGACTGACTGTGGCTTTGACACATAAGCAGTTCATCTTGCCGACAACAAGCCTTGGGGCCCAGTCAAGGATGGGCCAAGCGAGGCTGCACTGAATGTCGGTGACGAGGCAGGGGGAGGGAATGACCCCTCCAATCCACCCCTCCCTTCATTCTTCTTTTCTTTGCAGGCCAACCAGAAGGAGCCCCAAGTCGTTCTAAAGGTCTTTTTAAGCCTGTGTTTCAGGGGTGAAATCTAAAAATTTTCCCTACCGGTTCTGTGGGCGTAGCTTAATTGGTGGGCAGATGACTGGGTGGGCATGGCCAATAACAATAAATAATAAAAATAATAAACAAAGTATAAAAAACAATAAGAGGTACCAAAAACCAACTTTCACACTTTACACACACACAAACCAACACAACACAACTGACTCACACACAATGTAAAAGCAGCTGCACTTCACACTTCACACAGCCACAAAAAGCTCAAAAACCAACTTTCACACTTTACACACACACAACACAACTGACACACACACACACACAAAATGCCACATACAGCTTTCTGAGATTTTGTGTATTTGTGTAGTTAGAGTGAAACACTACAGAAACACACCAAATCTCAGAAAGCTGCACAAATATTTTATTTTATTTTCTTATTTTATTTTATTTTATTTTATTGTGGACTTCAGTTCCCAGAGTTCCTCAGCCAGCAAAGCCAGCCAGCATTAGTTGATCATGAGGAAATAGATTAGCTAAGCAATTGATTCTGTCTGGCTGAAAGTGAAACTGGAGCTTTTCAGCTGGAAAGAGCCATGCGTTCATCAGTAATCAAGTAAGTGCCTTAGAATCTCTACTCTTACTTGTAGAAAACATGTTTTCAACAAGTAAGAGTACAAGTAAGGTTCTGCTGATGAGGAACTCAGGTGAGATCACCAGAGGAGACTTTAATTTTTTTTTTAAGTTTAAAGGCTCAGCTGAGGGGCGGGATCTCTTTTTTTTAAACTTTTTTTTATTTTTAAAGGCATGTTTCGGCTGAAGAAAAGCTGGCTTTTAAAAGTAAAAAAAAAAACCCGTCTGCTGATGGTGTGGCTCAGCAGAGGCAGGGGGGCGGGGCCAGGGATTTTTGCTATTGGTCCTCTGAACTAGCAGCTGCCATCGCTACCGGATCGCCCGAGCCGGTCCGAACCGGGAGCATTTCACCCCTGCTGTGTTTGTGTGTCTTTGCTCCTGGTCTTTCGCAGCAGCCCATGCCTGACATATACACACACACACACCACATGCACAGTGGTATTGGTGAGGTTTTTAGTGAGCAGTGCAGAAAGCCAGACTTCCTCCAAATGGAAAAACACCAGGAATAAGCAAGCGCTTCTTTTTGCACTTGCTCCTGGCGTTTTTCCACTTGGAAGATGGAGATAAGGAGGAAGAAGAACATGAGGGCAATGATACTGGGTGCGTGAAGCAAGGCGTGAAAATCTGCAGCAGGAAGCTCGGGGTGAATAAAAGGGGGAGCAGCCGAGCACTTTGTTTCTCTCTCTCTCCCCCCCCCCCCGGTCATCTCCCAGACTGGATGGCCGAGGTGGAAAGGTGGGGAATCTTCAGGGATAGGTGTTAGCTTTGGAAGCCATACTAGGCTGGAGGTTTCCATGCTGCCACTTTCCCATGTGTGGAAAAGTAGGAGGGGGGATTTGGTAGAAGGGGCTGTTAGACATAATAACATTCTTCCTGCTGGTCAAGGTCAGGCCGAGCCTACATCTGGAGAAGCAGTGGTTGGAGTGATGTCTTGAGATGAGATAGTTGGCGATTGGAGCATGTGATTGGCGGAGGAGTCAAGGGAGTGATGGTTTTTGGAGTTTGTCTAATTGAGGAAAAACCCAGATTCCCAGATTCAGAGTTTCCCCAGTTCCCCAGTATGCTAGTAAAAAAACTTTGAAAGATGTTTGCTTTTGAGTCTTTTCTGCAGGAGGGGGTTTTCTGGAATGCTGACATGGGGACGGATACTCAAGGATTTATCGACACCAGGTGACATTACTCCGAATCCCCTTAGGATATAGCGGCATCCCCAAGAGGGGGCCTTCAGGGGTGCTGGGCCCCAGCATCCACCGAAACCCTTGGGTGGTGTGAAGACTCAGCGAAGATGGAAGAGAAAGAAGAGATTTCAGAGGGGGCAGTGGGGACGGATACTCAAAGATTTATCAACACCAGGTGGCAATAGGAGGCGTTGGGTCTGGCTTGGTGAGGGGGGGTCAGGCTGGTCAGGTGCTGATCAGTGAAACCTTTTTTTTACTTTTTAAAGCATTTTTACTAGTTAAAAATGTTTTAAAAAGTAAAAAAAATTGGCCATGCCCACCCAGTCACATGACCACCACCAAGTCACGACCACCAAACCATGCCCACATAACTTGTGGCAAAAAAATGTAGATTTCACCACTGACTGAATCTATTTTTCACTGGTAGTTATTAACTGTAGCTGAAGTATGCGCCAATAGATTACTGCACCTTCTGTCACATCAGTTAAAAAATATTCCTTTATCCATATATTACAGCAGGGGTCTCCAACCTTGTGGACTTTAACTTCCAGAATGCTGGCTGGGGAATTCTGGGAGTTGAAGTCCACAAGTCTTAAAGTTGTCAAGTTTTGGAGATCACTGTAACTACATCAATACTAGAATTGTATGCAGATAATATTTCCGGTGTCCATCTATTTTGACATTTTATATTTACTAGAGATTAATCAGAGTTATGTCCAGAGTTTTGGAACACATCATGTGGTACTGTCCACTTTTCCTCTTATGGATTCTACTGCATTTCGTTCTTCCTAAAGATTCTACCTTATTTTGTTACATCTGCAGATCCTGGTTCAAAACACAAGTTCAGCACTTCAGATTTAGTTCCAAAGATTTAGAGCTAGGGAATGTGCAGGAATGCAAAGAAAGCACCTGTCTATGGCTTCTTAAAGCAGCAACATGCAGCAATTCCAGGAAAAAAAATATGCAGCTGCTTCAAAGACGTGCAGATGGAGGGTACATTCACACTTTTCCATCCTCTAATGCTCCCTTTAGAATTGAATCCAAAATGCCGGACAGGACTAATGTTTAATATGGAACACCATTGAATTTTAAAGAACATATTTATAATAATAATAATAACAACAGAGTTGGAAGGGACTTTGGAGGTCTTCTAGTCCAACCCCCTGCCCAGGCAGGAAACCCTACACCACTTCAGGCAAATGGTTATCCAACATCTTCTTAAAAATTTTCAGTGTTGGACATTCGCAACTTCTGCAGGCAAGTTGTTGCATTTATTAATTGTTCTAACTGTCAGGAAATTTCTCCTTAGTTCCAAGTTGCTTCTCTCCTTGATTAATTTTCACCCATTGCTTCTTGTTCTACCCTCAGGTGCTTTGGAGAATAGTTTGACTCCCTCTGAGATATTGGAACACTGCTATCATGTCTCCCCTAGTCCTTCTTTTCATTAAACTAGGCATACCCAGTTCCTACATTGTAAGAAGTATAATATGTGGCTAACCTATTGGCAGAGTGTAGGGAAAAGAAAGTGATGGGGAAAAGGAACATACCTTCACTTATCCATGTATAGTTGTCCCAAACTTCCTGTTCTCTATACATCTGTCCTAGGATTCATTGTACACTAAATATTAAACAAAGGCATTTCTATGACAATGGTCTCTATATCAGAGAAAGAATTAAATCAAGGCTATTTGGTATGTACAATTAGGTTTGGAAAGGGAGATGGACTTTTGCTTTGTAATAGACTGGAACACAAGACAGAATTTTGACTCTCATATTGTTTGCTTCCACTGTTTCAAAATTGTCTATTGCTGGAGGAGGGCATTCATGTTATAAAACCCTACTGGAATGAGACAAGATCGAGAGCATACAAAGTAAGGGCTGAAATCCTTCTTAAAATCAAATGTCATTCTAGAAGTTAGAACTACTTACTGAATACTTACAAAGCTCATAATTGTGGTAGCCAAAAGAATAGTCCCTGCTTAGCAATCAAAATTGGGACCTGCAACTCCATCACTCTTCACTGTCACTAAACAGAAAATCCCATGTCCACAACGGACTTATTGGCAAATGCCTCAAAAGTGACTCTCCCTAGTTTCTTGGGCTGTAAAGGCAAGGAGGGAAAGATGTGTTCTCAGACTTGCAGAACTCCGTTAATATAACCTTACAATATGGGTCTTCAAACTTGGCAACTTTAAGATGTGTAGACTTCAACTCCCAGAATTCCTTAGCCAGCCACTGAGTAGCGATCAGCCCATTCTAAGACACCTTTCTATGATATTCAAATGGTATTATTTATGGAAGCACAGTAACCGGCACTCACAAAAGATCAGGTCCACACATGAAAGTCCAATTAAACTTATTTATGTATGGAATCTTTTCAAATAGCAGTTAGCACCTTCTTGGAGTTAGCTAAGGGTCCACAGACTTCAAGGGAGGTTGGACTTAGCTCGCTTGTGGCTATGTACAGATTCTAGACTGATCACCCTTTTAACTCCGCTCCCAGGTTCTGTCACTCTTCTCCTACATTAACAGAGAAACCAAACTAATGTTACTAGAGGTGGGATTCACTTACTTTCCCTATCGGTTCACAAATGTGAGCATGCGCATCTCATCTGCACATGCGCACAGCCTTCTGCGCATGCTCTTTGCTCGTGCATTACATCAGGGCAGGTGAGTGGAGCTTCCCACAGTCGCCACTACCAGTTTGCCCTAACCGGACAGAACCGGATGAATCCTACCACTGAATGTTACCTATTAATTACGGATACAACTGGAAGACAAATATGAAATATCAAAGTTTAATCAAATCAGCACATCTGATACTTGATTAAACAAATTACTAGATTTCCTTAATAGTTTTCTATTGCAAATGATGTTTGCAAGATTGGCCAGGCGGAACTGTTCTCTTTGAAGAAAAATACCTAGCCAAATTGTGCAGCAGAATCTCCACTTCGGTTCTCAGAATGATTGCGCATCTTATTCAGACTTTCACATCCACCCCCAAAGATCACCTTTGTCCAGGGGATGTGCAGTGGATTGTTGCCTGGAAATAAATAAATAAATAAATTTAATTTATTTGTCATTTATTTGTCAATTTAATTAGCTCCTTAATTTATATTTGCATATGAATGCATACAAATATTTCAGCGTTCTGAATAAGAAGTGATCTATCCAAATCCATAACCTCTATCCAAATCTACATTCAGATAGTTAATACCTTCACAAGACCATATACAACTAAATATATTATTGCCACCAGCACTTTTTGTCTTCTGGAGAAAAAAGCCATTGCAAACAATGGGTGTAGGTGAATGACAAAAGGCACTTTATTGGTGAATATAGCCTACTGAACTTTGTTTTGAAATGGGGCTATGAAATGGGGATGGCTTTGAACTCTCAATGCCAGCTTTGAAATACAACCCTAATTAGCTCTGAAGGGCACTTGATTGGCTTTGGAATTAGGGTGTCACCTTTGAAACCTAAAACGCCTGTTTCAAAGCTTTGAAATCTAAACCATACAAAATTAATCTGTTCAAAAGGGTAAGAACAACTTGATCAAATCTGGTGTGAGGTTGGTGATTCTGTCCGTCCCCCCCCCTTTTTTTTTTTTTTGGAAAGGGACAGTTTAGACAGGTTTATCAAGGTTGCTTTGCTGTATTCCAGAAGTGGGGTGGGGGGAGAGGAATATCTCAGAAGAAGAAAGAAGTAGAGTACTGTCTTAGTTAACAGAAATAATTTTTGAAAAAGCAAAACAAATAAAATAAATAAAATAAAATCCATTAACATTCTAGTTCGCATTAGTAGGAAGGGGTTGTGGCTTTTTTGTAACCACAACTGAACAATAAGTGCATTGTCACAGTGTTTAATTAAAATATATAGGACTCTTTAAAGTTTGCCAGCCATTCTAAACCATAAAGATCATATTTAATTCTTTTCTGTTCTTCAAAGTCAAACCACAAACAAACCTATTTCTCAAACCTTACCATCAACAACTAGAGACACAGCTGAAGATTAGGTTAATATTGTGTCTTACCAAAATCGGCCAGCTATATTTGTGTGGCCTTTTTCTGTTTCACACCTTTAATTCCAATATTTGGAATACTACTGTACACCTAATTCTCATCAAAGTTTGTGAAACTTGCTTCTTAAATCCACATACACCCACTGAGGCTGTGCTCCAGACCAGGGGTCTCCAACCTGGTCCTTTAAGACTTGTGGACTTCAACTCTCAGAGCTCCTCAGCCAGCTTTGCTGGCTGAGGGACTCTGGGAGTTGAAGTCCACAAGTCTTAAAGGGACCAAGGTTGGAGACCCCTGCTCCAGACATAAAATAAGGTTTCTCTTCCTGAAACACAGCTGAAGTTACTACATATTTCTGCCTTCTGTTTATGTTATAGCAGCACATAGGCTTTAATAATTCTTGAGTGTTAGATGCATTAACTGAGAATCTGAGCATATTTTATATTTTTAAGTCTAATGTTACAGGTACTCCTTGACTTACTATATTAGTGATAGTTCAAAGTTACAATATACTGAAAAAAGTGACTTATGGACATTTTTCACACTTACGACGGTAGCAGCCTCCCTGTTGTCATGCGATCAAAATTTGGATATTGGCAACTGCATATATTTATGATGGTTGCAATGTTACGGGGTCACCTTTTGTGACCTTCTGACCAACAAAGTCAATAGGGAAGCCAGATTTACTTAACAACTATGTTACTAACTTAATGTCTACATTTACAATAATTCATTTAACAACTGTGGCAAGAAAGATCATAAAATGGGACAAACTCTTGCTTAGAAACAGAAATTTTGAGCTCAGTTGTGGTCATACATTGAGAACTACCTGTAGTCATTTTTCAGGACCATTCAAAGAAATAAAGATAGAAATGAGAGCATATTTTCCTGTGCCTACTTATCCATAGAGGGATGTGGTGGCTCGGTGGCTAAGACACTGAGCTTGTAGATCAAAAGTGCAGCAGTTCAGTGGTTTGAATCCCTAGTGCCGCATAACAGGATGAACTCCTGTTACTTGTCCCAGCTTCTGCCAACCTAGCAGTTCGAAAGCACATAAAAAATGCAAGTAGAAAAATAGGGACCATCTTTGGTGGGAAGACAACAGCGTTCTGTGCTCCTTTCACGTTTAGTCATGCCAGCCACATGACCACGGCTATGTCTTTGGACAGCGCTGGCTCTTCGGCTTTGAAACGGAGATGAGCACTGCCCCCTAGAGTCGGGAACGACTAGCACATATGTGCGAGGGGGAACCTTACTTTTACCTTACTTATCTGTTATGACCTAGGCCCAAGTAGTTATTACCAGAAACAATAGTCCTAAACAAACATATTTTATTAGAACAGCTGAGAATTACTTCATCCTCAGCTTAGTCCAAATTAAGTTGCTGCTCTTTTAAGCCTTATGGGAGGGGCCACTAATCTCCTGGTCTTATTCCCGAGTCATCCTTTTTGCTTTAGCTGCTCTTGCCTTCTGGCAGCTCTTCACATGCATGCACTAGGAACAGGCTCCTCCTGTTCCTCTGCCTCTCTGCTGTCTGCCTCTGGAGGCTCTGGAATCCACACATCGCTCCCAGATGGCCCTGGCCTCATCTCTGCCTCCAATGCAGAGCCCTCGTCTGTGCCTTTCCCTGACTCCAGGACTGACCCATTGTCCTCCCCAGCCTCCTCATTATCCAACTCCACTGCCAGCTCTGCAGGCTGCTGGCGGACCACAACATTATCCATACATTTTTGCTAGTTGGGCCATATTCAATATCATACAATGCAGCTTTTACATAAGAGGAACTCCTTTCAATCTCCCAACCCCATACCTACCAGATCTGCTCTATATAATCTTCTGAACCACTGGAGCATTGGGAAGGCAGGCAGAAATAGAGAGAGAAGGTGAATCCCTCAAAGCTATTTATTCTACCAGAAGGCAGATACACTTGGATGCAATCTCTTGCAAGGACATAATCTGAGCAGGTGTTTGGTTAAGGGAACTTTATAAGCAACCAGTAATGACATTAAGCATTGCATATGTTTTAAATATACCACCAATTCTGCATTCTTTCCAAAAGGGTTTGCAGACACGTCTCTTTTGCCCGCCCTAGCATAAAAAAATGTCACTCTGGAGGTGATTAATGGACTAACGTAAAACACCCCCACCTCTTCCCTGTGTGCATTTGTTTGCTTCCTCCCTGACTTTGTCAATGTTAAACCAAATTTTGTGTTACTGTTTTAATGTTTTATATAGCTATTTTTACTGATTGTAAGCCATCTAGAGACATCTCCAGGTGAGATGGGCAACATATAAGCTTAATGAATCAAATAAGTAGTAGCAGATGAGTCCTTAGTTAGAGAGTGGACTGAAGTTTCATCTTTCTCTTTCAACTTCTTTAGGTTAGGTAGTTGCAAAGAAGAAATTCATCTTCAGATTGCTTGAAGTTCAATGCCATTAGCAAGCACCCATAACTTTTGTCCGGCAGAGGTGATGGTATTCAGCTGGTTCTATCCGGTTCAGGCTGCGGGAGGCTCCGTCTACCTGCCCAGATGTCACCACATCCTGTTTTTGATGCTCTGCACATGCTTGCACTCACATTTGAAAACCAGTAGCAAAGGTAAGTGAATACCACCCCCGTCCAGCAGGTTAAATATGCATATTTCAGAAGGATCCAGATGTTGGAAAATTGTTCTCAAATAAATACAGTCTCACATAGCTTCAGTGCCTGGTTTGCAATCTTAATTACTGTTAAATTTCAGCAAAGGCAAAGAATAAGATTTTAAAATTCAAGTTGCTAGATGTGAAAAACATTTCCATAGGCTTAGCCTGATTAGGTCTGTATGCTTACACAGAGCAAAACAGCAGTTCTGCCACACTAATATGATATGGTTTCAGCATTACTAATTCTGACAGCAAGCTTATAAGCAGTGTTCAAAGATCTAGTCCTAAATATATTCATTAATTTACATTCCACCACCCTATTTTATGCTTTGCATTAAAAAAAGAGACACGTTAAACTCTAAAACGAATGGATTACTGAAGGAAAAAAGAAATGCTTTCATTGCTAAAGTCAAATCTATGTAGCTTTCTATTTTTAAGAAGGGCAGGGTTGACTTTGAAACTGATGGATGTTTTGATCACGTTCCATCGAAGGACAGATTAAGCCTTTTCACATAACATGGAAATAGTTTTAAAAAGAGTAAGAGAAATCACAAGAATCTAGAGTCATATATTGTAACAAATGCATTCAGGTATCTGACTTTTGCACAACCATTGTGTGTTCTACTTTATTAAACATTCACAAAATGATTGCATGTGAACTTTTTATTGACAGCTCTGGACATTTTTCTTGCTGCATGGAGAAGAGATGGGGGCCTTGGGGAAAAATATTTGAAGTGCTCCAGATTCTGCAAGATGAGATCTTTCTACCTTGTGCTCATTTCTGAATTGAAGTGAACTTACATCCAATTTGACATGGATAGGATCACGTTGTTAATGTTCTTACACAAGACTAGCCATAAATGTCCCTGAAGGATTTCTGAGATCAACCATTGTTATTAACCAATGAATATGACAGAGGGAAATTTATTGAATACATGAGACTGATAGTAGCAATTGCCTTTATCTATTTGATTTATTAGATTTTTATCCTGCCTGTTGGCCTCAATTGTGGTTGTAAGTCAAGAACTACCTGTTGTGGCTCGAGCTCCCCATCCCCCCGGCCTGGCCCCCTGCCATAAAGTGACTCAGAGAGTGAGGGAAGGGCCGTCAGGGCTTCCTCTGCAGGGCTGGCCTCTCTGGCTCAGCTCCAGCCAGAGGCACCCAGGTAGAGGAGGTGACGAGGCGTCTGTCTCCTGTATCTCCCCCCCCCCCGCCCAGGCACCACTTCCAGACCCAGCTGTGGACAATCAGTCCTGGTTTGATCCCAGGTTTCGTAGACAAGAAAGGCAGGAACAACAAAAGAAGGGGTGGGGCAGGCCTAGAGAGTGCTGAGTCACGGAGCCACACCCCACAGGGTATAAAAGCAGGAGGGGCTGCTCTACTACTTCGTGATGGACAAAACAAACTGACTGGAGGAAACTTGAGCTGAACTATTTGACTGAGCATTTGGCCTGGATTGCTATTTGTTCCTGACTTCCTGGTTGCTCTAGTAACGAGCTTCTGTGACGCCAGCATCAGGGAAGATAAAGAAAACCTTGGCAGATGATCTCTGGTTTACTGCCAGGGCTGATAGCTGCCGTGGACTAAATTGCTGGCTAAGTGAGTCAGTTCACGTGAGGTAGGGGGGACAGAACACTACCTGTACCAAACTCATTCAGGATAAAATTGTTCACCTTGCCTTGAATGTGGTGACAAAATTGTGTTGTTCATAAGCATCCTTAAAGATGTGATATATACAAAATTCAGAAAATGAAACTTAAGCATTGTTTAGGAACTCTGGGAGTTGAAGTCTATCCACATCTTAAAGTTGCCATATTTGAAAAATAGTGAATGACAACAGTAACAATCTTGCTTTGTTTGGATTGGAGAATGTCAAGAGACGTGAACAGATACAAGACTTTCCTGATAATTTCAATCATTAAGATAAAATCACATCAGTTATTTAGCATTTTCATAGCTGCAAATTCTGTAGATATCAGCAATTTGCTCTAATGTCACTTAAAAAAAACTGTGTTTTTTAAACTACAGGCCATTAAGATCAAATCACCTAAGGCAGTTGCCATTTTTACAGCTGTGAACTTGTACAAATGCTCACATCTCAAATTTAGTGATATAAGTTGGTTTAGGCAATTAGAAAAGTAAAAAATGTTAGCGTGTTATTTAATCAAATGCTTCTGTTTCTCAGATTCCATGAATTATCAATTTCAGATATATAGATCTGTTTTCTTCAAAAGGCCTTCCAACATTTGGCTTGATTTAAAAACATACAGGGCTTCAAGTATTACTTTAGAGATAATTATTGGAGATGTATGCATTATTGAATATAATAATTTATTATAATGTTGTTGGCCTCATTTGCAAAATGTGAAATACTTTTTCTCTTTCTGCATTCCCAGCAGCCTCTTAAGCTATCTTCATATCTTCAAACAATGTTCAAGCATATTGTTATGACTGTAAAGTCAGCCAGATGTTTAATTGGATTTGGCATTTTTATCCACTTATCAAGTCCCTCCCAGGGATCTGGAATAGACAGGTAGTGATTGTCGTAGGTAGTAACATCATAGTTTGACGATGTTAAAGATATCATCCCAAGATGAAAGATGTTCCAACTAAAGCTGCCTTTTGCAATTGATTGATGGTGATTTTCTCAATGTTGGTGTCCTTGAAGTGCTGCTTCAGTTGTTTGGGATTACATCCAAGGCACTCATTATATTGGTAACATTATTAAAAGCAATAGGGAAACCTGTGTTTGCTGGCATTCCTTCATTTCCCGAATAAGAGGATTTTGTATTCAAACGTATCCACATTTATGCCTAATTTTGTATATCAACTTTCCCCATTAATCTTTTATTCTGAAAATAAGAGATATCTGCAGATATTTACCATTCTCTCTGACTGAGCCGTGGAAGAATATATTTTGGTGGGTCATGCAGTTTTAAAATCCTTTTCTTTTGCATTCATCATAAAGGCTAAGAAAAGTGAGAGTTCATACTGGTTGCTGGCCTTCTGATATTGATGATGATGATCAGAGGTGCTATTCAGCTGGTTCAGACTGGTAGTAGCAACCTACGGGTGGTCCCGTACCCACCTGCCCGGGCACAATCCTATATCACTGTGTTTTTTATGACGCATGCATGTGTAGATGGCGCTTGTGAGCAAATTGCCATGTTTTGTGATGCATGCATTCACGCAAGTGAATTGCTGTGCTTTGTGATGCTGCACCTCTGATGCTGTATGTGAAGCCCACCTCTGATGATGGTGATATTGATGATGATGATAGAATAGAATAGAATAGAATAGAATAGAATAGAATAGAATAGAATAGAATAGAATAGAATAGAATAGAATAGAATAGAATAGAATATTGGGCAAGTATGATTGGACACACAAGGAATTTGTCTTGGTGCATATGCTCTCAGTGTACATAAAAGAAAAGATACCTTCATCAAGGTACAATACTTACAACACTTAATGATAGTCATAGGCAACAAATAAGCAATCAGGAACAAATCAATATCAATATAAATTGTAAGGATACAAGCAACAAAGTTACAATCATACAATCATAAGTGGAAGGAGATGGGTGAGGGAAACAATGTAGTGCAGATTTAGTAAATAGTTTGACAGTGTTGAGGGAATTATTTGTTTAGCAGAGTGATGGCGTTCAGGAAAAACCTGTTCTTGTATCTAGTTGTTCTGATGTGCAGTGCTCTATAGTGTCATTTTGAGGGTAGGAGTTGAAACAGTTTATGTCCAGGATGTGAGGGGTCTGTAAATATTTTCACAGCCCTCTTTTTGACTCGTGCAGTATACAGGTCCTCAATGGAAGGCAGGTTGGTAGCAATTGTTTTTTCTGCGGTTCTAATTATCCTCTGAAGTCTGTGTCTGTCTTGTTAGGTTGCAGAACCAAACCAGACAGTTATAGAGGTGCAGATGACAGACTCAATGATGATGACAATGATGATGGTGGTGGTAAAGAATGATATACCCATCAGTTTTCACTGGTGTGGCATTCATGGCCATATTGACTAGAAGCAGAACTCAGTGGGACATTTTGAGTCTCAGCCTCAGAGTCTGCAGCTAATAATGAACATTTCTGGCTCAGGGGATGCAGTTCTCAAAATAATCCTTCCCTGCTGTGTTTTCGTTGATGACATGGACATTTTATGTCTTTTTTCTCCCTTGTATTTCAATGACATGTCAGACAATGTAACCTGGGTCTAAAGCCTGGCACATCTGAAAAACAAACGCCAGTGATACCAAACCACTTTCTGGGTTAGGAATTTGGATCCAAGTCAAAACGTTTCTGTTCTCTAGCTATTAGTGTACCCAGCTAACTGCTGGGAAAGTCCATAGCTGAAAAGATAGAGAGAAACAGCACCTGCTTTCTCACGCATCTCAATAAAAATGCAAGGCAGCATATGCAGAAACTGTGCGGAAGCACCATTCATATGGTGATTCCTTTGTATCTGAATAATTTCTTTTCAGGTGCCTCAATGAATGCCAAGCTAGAGGGAGGATTTTGATCATTCTGCTCCTTAAGTTTGTTCATGACCATGTTTAGTGTCTAGCTGGTTCTGAAGATCAAACAGCACTCCTTTGTCTGGGTACTCAACAATAAAAAGTTGAGTTGCGGATTTCAATCCAAATCAAGTATGCCTGAATAAAATATGTTTAGACAACATGACCTCAAACAAAATTAATCAAAACCTAGATTTTGCCTGGTCACAGGAAAAAGGCATTGTTAAAAAAAACAAAAACCTCAAAAACCTCCAACTCTATGTTATTTGTAAGCTTGACTAATAGCAAAAAGGGAATTGGAGAACGGAATGCCTTTAACTTTACTCAGACAAAATGTGCACCATCCAGAAAGGTACAAAGTAATTGAATGAATTCCAAGTCAAGTAAATTCAGTCCATGAAATTGTATAATGTTTACCATTAAGTTGGCAAGATAGTTGGCACCAGTATTAGAAGGTCTGGGAAAGATCCTTGGCTGAGTTTCTAAATAGTTCTATATTAACTCTAATATAAATAGCTTGTTTTTCAAAATTGCTGGTACTGGTCTTTGCTTTAAAGAAACACTTTGACATCCAACAGCTGCAATAAATTTGCTCCATTTTCCTTTTTTTTTTTTTTGATGGATAAAACTTTATAGAAGAACTGTCTGTTCTTCTATGAAGGAAATTTCACTGTAATTTGGCCTGGAAGTACTGATAAGATAAAATAACATTCTATTCCTTATGGGGAAATTAATTTTGTTTATATCTGATGGTAGATAGGAAGTAATAATTAATCAGATGAGGATAGTTTGTTTTTAATCTTTCTGAAACCATTGAAATGTTCATTCTTACCACCGATGAAGCAAAAATAGCATTGTAAACTAAGAGACACATGATCCGCAACAATATAGATAAGATAATGCTCAAATGAATATTTAAATTCTGTTGATATCAATGAGGCATGCTGACATGTTTTTCATTGGTTAGTGCTGCAAACATCTTGGGTAGAATAGTTAGACTATTGTTTTTTATTAAGCCCTTAAACTATTTCTAATCCTATCATAAATTCATGCAATGCAACATTTATCTGATGGTATGCAGGAAATTGCACGGCAGTTCTGCTCCAGATGAAAACAGCTCAGGGCCTCTGGATTCCCATGATGGGTTGGAGGGCTGGGATTATTTATATGTGCCTCATTGGCACTGTAAATGAAACAACTACAAAAATAATTCACACATAACCACCACTCCTGCCTTATTTTGTGAGACATTGTGATTCAGCTTCTCTATTGAAAGGAATTTTTGCCTCAGCTCTCCACAAACCCTCTGAACTTCAAGTCCTTTAAGAGAAATGGAAGCTCCATGGCCTTGTGAGACTCTCTTAGCAGCTCAGACAAAATGACCAGAAGCAAATATTTTATCCCAAAGGTGCTTTTTCAAGAGGCAACTGGGCTTTCTTTGTTTTTCCTTGAAGACGTTTCACTTCTCATTCAAGAAGCTTCTTCAGTTCTGACTGAATGGTGACGAATGGATGGATTTATATTCCTTGCAGTCATCTGGTCATTAGCACTCTTTCTGAGAGTCATTGAGGCCAGTTGGAGGCTTATCTGTGCCCTCAGGGTCACCTGAATAGTGCAAATAACAGTAGAACCTTTTTGGAACTGCTGAAAGGACTATGTGGTAAGATTCCACACCCATTTGCACTATGGCACAGATAAACCTCCAAGTGGCCTCAACGACTCTTAGAAAGAATGCTAAGAGCCAAAATGACTGCAAGGAATATAAATTCTTCCATCCTCCACCATTCAGTCAGAGCTTCTTGGATGAGAACCAAAATGGCTTCAAGGAAAAACAAAGTCTAGTTGCCTCTTGAAAAAGCACCTTTAGAACAACTATGACCTGGATGACTGAGAATCTCCATAAAGAAATATTCTGTCAGTTTTCCCCCTTTCTCCAGATGGGAACAAAGCAGAGCACTAAGGCTAGGATCATGGAATTCTCCTTTGCTCCGCCCCACCCCCATTTCTTGTGCAATGAATTTTGGCTGTTGTGGGATTTGAAGTAGTCAGGGCCAGGGCAGTGATTATTTTTGCTACTTGTTTCCAGCATTTCAGATCAACAGATGCAAAGATGTCACAGATTGTCCACAAACTATCTTGGAGTGGTGTGTGTGTGTGTGTGTGTGTGTCTAAATAAAGGCAATGGAAATATGCTCCCAATATTTAGAAATCCGATTAATGGACATGCAGTTAAGGCAACATGGAGAGATGCAGCTTATTTAGTTATTTTATTTCTGTGATTATACTAAAAGAAGAATCTTATTTTTTTTCTTTTAGCTCCATCATAACCTTTTTATCATATCTTGGATTGTTTTATACGGATTCTCTCAGTAATCTGTACAAGTGACTACTGTTAATATTTTTAGCTACTGCTTCCCATATGAATAGGACGCTTTTAAAAAAATCATAGCTAAAATATGTTTATATTGGTGACTTAACCGCTTCACTGCTTCTTCTTTTAATTCCAATTACATAGTAATTTCGTAGAGGCACCTCAGAGCTGAGGCTCCAAATGTTCATTCAGTGGCTCATTGATTGAAACTAAATTCATGTTATTAAAATTGATAAGAAGAGCTAATTTTATGCAATACCTAGTTTATATTAGCATTAGTTAATTATTATTTTTTTAAAATATACTTCTAGGCCACCCAACTGTAAACAGTTCTGGGCAATATACTGATGTAAGTTTTCCTGGCTCAAAACTGCCCAATTCTGGGCAACGTTACAAGGTTAAACAAATAAAACAAAAACAAAACAGGAATTTTACAAGCCAAAATAGTACTGAATAATTTCCTAGAACATCAAACTAGCCAGGGCTGCTATCTTGATGCTGATTTCTACTGCCTTGATGGCAGCATAACTTGCTGAAGAAAGAAAGTGGAAGAGAGCTTTTGTCGTCTTCTTTAGGAAGATAAACTTTCTAAATGCATCTAGCTGGCCACTGTATAGGACAAAACTGAAGCCTGGATGAGTCACTAGCTGGATATAGTTTTAATGTTATGATGGATCTAGAAACCCAAAACTGGGGAAAAAAATCTGCAGTGATAATATTCTTTAAGGTGTTATACCAGAACAAGAGGAGATTTTGGCAACAGTGTCCTTATTACATATTGTGGCTACCATAATTTATTCTTTATGGTTTTCTAGAGATTCTCAATCATCCAGGTCGTGGTTGTCCCAAAGGTACTTTTTCAGGAGGCAACTGAACTTTGTTTTTTTCTTTTGAAGACATTTCGCTCAGTAGTGGGTTTCAATTTCAGCCGCGACCGGTTCGCTCGTGGGCGCGTATGTACTCATGTGCATGCGCAGAGACGTCTGGGTGGGTGGGCAGAGCCTCTCGCCGCCACCGCTACTGGTTCACCCAATCCAGGGTGAACCAGCAGCAACCCACCACTGGTTTCGCTTCTCATCCAAGAAGCTTCTTCAGCTCTGGCAGGACGGTGAGGAATGGAAGGATTTATATTCCTTGCAGACAGATTCCCTTGCAGACAGATTACCAGCTGTCTTGAAAGAATATAAATCCTTCCATTCTCCACTATCCAGTCAGAGCTGAAGAAGCTTCTTGGATGAGAAGCGAAACGTCTTCAAAAGAAAAAAACACAATCCAGTTGCCTCCTGAAAAAGTACCTTTGGGACGTCTTTTTGGTTTTGTTCTTGATGATGACTCAGAAACTACTGCTAGTGGGTCAGAGCCATTATAGCGAGCTAGCACCTATACTGTGGAAACTTCTTTGCCTGTTACAGTGGTCCTTAACTTACAACCATGCATTTAGTGACCGTTCGAAGTTCCAGCAGCATTGAAAAAAATGACTTATAACCGTTTTTCATACTTATGTCCATTACAGTATTCCCATGGACATGTGATCAAATTTGTATGCTTGGCAATTGGTTCATATTTATGATGGTTGCAGGGTCCCAGGGTCATGTGATCCCCTTTGATGACCTTCTGATGAGGAAATTCAATGGAAAAGCCAGGTTCACTTAACACCTGTATTACTTCAGTCATAAAATGGGGGAAACAACTGTTTTCCTTAGCTACAGAAATTTTGGGCTCAGTTGTGGTCATATGTTGAGAACTACCTTATTCAAAGTAGTTCTTATTCAAATTCAACTCGTCATATCTTCAGTCCTTGTTACCAATGTAACCTGCTCTTCCATATGTGCAGTCTGACCTTCTGGTATAGATGAGCTGGTTTACGTCAAGTGCCTGATCTTCGGACTTTTCGCTGTGAGCTGAAAACGCACCTATTCATTCAAGTGGGACTGGATTAAAATTTTTATTGGGGTTATTTATATTTTAAGATTTTAAATTGTTTTAAATTTCCGGCCACAATATAATATGTTTTCTTTTAATTTTTTAATCTGTATATACTGTATTTTTACTTGGCTGTACACCGCCCTGAGTCCTTCGGGAGAAGGCGGTATAAAATCGAAATAAATAAAAATAAATAAATAAAATAAATGAGCTGAAAAGGCTTAGCAAAGATTGCCACTTTCAGTGTTTAGCATGAGGGCATGAAATAATTCTCTTTATGTGTGTCCTAGCCCAATGGAACAGGTTCTCTTCTCCCTCAAGTTCAGGTGAGATGTCTCTCTTTTAATCTTTTAGAAGTCAGTTAAGGAAGGCCGTACTGCTGAGTCTTTGGCTTGTTGGGATGACATTGAGTTTGCTGTCTTTCAGAGTGTATTTTTGTTGTGTGATTATTACTGCTTGGTTATTGCTCGTTATTTAAGAAATTGTGACCTTTCTAGGGTTTTTGATTGGTGTGAAAAATGAAGTTTTAGTAAGCCAACAATTTACTAGGCAACATCATCAAAGCCTAGAAGGGAATGGAGTTTGCGCTTAGAAAACGATTAAGCTCGGAGAGCACTAAGAACACCCCAGAAAACTGGGTTGAATTTTCTAGAATCAATCAATCAATTAATTCAATCTATGTCCCAGATTTGCATATGCCATCTTTTATAAAGGCCTGGACTGAAGTGGGTTCTTTTCCAAATCACCAGATTAGGCTCCAAATCGACTTTAAAACAATTGTGAGGCCAGGACTTCAGTTAAGACTAGGTCACTTCCGTTTGAGTTGTTCCTTCTCTGTACTTTTTCTGCAGATAGCTTGCTGCTTTTGAAGTCAGATACCGATTTCCATCCATAGCTTTCTTCCTTTCACAGCTTTCTGCTTTTATTCAATAACAATAATAAAGAAAAAAATACCTCTTGATTTAATCTAAAACTTCCTGATGACATTCTTTTTTTCCTCTTCTAGGTATGAAAATATCCTTTAGATCAGGGGTTTCCAGCCTCGGCAACTTTAAACCTAGCGGACTTCAACTTCCAGAATTCCCCAGCCAGCTCCACCAGACTTAAAGTTGCCAAAGTTGGAGACCTTTGCTTTAGATCTTCCTCAGCATGAACCACTTTGTAACCCACTGACTAGGCATTAGCAGTAGTATAATAAGCACATTCTGATTTCCTAATGGACCTTCCACAGTGTAATGGTATTTTCATATTCACTTCCAGGGTGCAAAGAGCCTTCCAGTGATTGAATCCGATGTCACTCTGTTGTTTGTTTGAGCCCCGTCCTCCATCTTCATATGGCTATCATTACAACTGTTTTGTTTCCTCAAAAGCTTTCAGGCTGCCTTTTGTTTTCTGTTTTATTTTTTCCAAGGTTCAGAATGCAGTGGAGTGGGGAAAAAAAACCCACAAGGTTAGAATGTCACTTGAAAAACACATTATTCATAATCAAAATGACTCTAAGGACAAGGCAAAGGAACGGGTGAGAAACAGAAGAGGGGAAAAAAAAGTCTTCCTAGGCCTAAACCATCCCATTAGAAATAGCATGCAAAGATGAAAGCATTCATTTCCATAATATAGTAAATATATGCACTAGCTCTCTCTCTTTTTTAAAAAAGCCTTCCATTCCACATTTTCTTTTAGAAGTAAGGAATTATAATTTATGGTTTGCCTGTGCTTTCAAATTGTCGGCTATGACTAGCCGTGTTTTTCCTAATGTAATTGAACATTCCCCATGTACGCTGGTTAGCCAATAAACATAATCCAAGCCAAGATGAGCTACATGTGAGGATATGGTGGTTTTGTGTGGTTTTTTTTAACCAGCGGAGGCCTTGTGGTGAGATTTAGTTCCCTGGTTTTCCTTCCTCATGCAAATTTTTAAAAGGGAAGAGACTGTATTTAAATATGATAGCCCACAGTTTTCTGGTGGTTCAGGGTTTTACGTGTTTTTTTTTAATATTTGGTTTCAACATTAAAAATACTTGTGGTGGATGATTGAATGTCAGCCTGGTGAATGGTTGTTTTAAAACAGCTTGAGGAAGGTTTTTTTTCCTCTTTTAAATAAAAAAAAGCTGAGGAGAAGCATATTAAGTATATCTGACAAGCTTTTAAAAAGTCTTGACTAGAGTTTTCACTAATTGGATTGAACAAGGAATGATTGTGTGTGTGTGTGTCCAACCTTGAAGACTTGAAGACCTGGGGACTTCAACTCCCAGAATTCCCCAGTAAGCATGACTTTCTGGGGGATTCTGGGAGTTAAAGTCCACAAGTCCTATAGTTGCTAAGGTTGGACGTCCTTGTTTTAGACTTTGGATAAATTCCCAATTTTAGGAACAGACAAGGAAACCAGAAAACATGCCCTGAAATTAGCAAGAACTTCAGAGTGACTTCTGATATATTGTCACAACCTTCAGCTGGAGGCAATATGTGTGTTTGGGAGGAGAGGAGGCAGGATTTGGGACACGTTTAGACTACTACTTACATCATGGCAGTAAGCTGCAGAAAAAGATTCAGAGTAAATAGTCTTACGCAAAGTGACAGTACTGCTTCATGTTCTGTGTCTAAATGTGAGAAAGAACATGTTTAGACACATGTTCTGTGTCTAAATGCAGAGGGAGGGAGGGAGGGAGGGAGAAAGAGAGAGAGAGAGAGAGAGAGAGAGAGAGAGAGAGAGAGAGAGAGAGAGAGAGAGATGACTATTTAAAAGCATTTTGCTCCAGACAGTTTTAACGACTGAGATTTGTGGCTGGTAGACCACTGAAGTGTCTTGCCATTAAATTATGAACTGTACATTAGAAACAGATGCAGCCCTGGAAACTTTGCCTGACAGCACAATCTTTGAGAATTGGCAATGCTGTTGTTGCTAAAACAGAAAAGCGAAGTTGGAACAGGAGACGAGTAATCCTAAACATGAAGATATGTCAACAACAGGGTTTTCAGGGTCACACTGCCACCTGTTTCATAAGCCACCCATTACTTGTTCTCTTTGACTCCTGAAATTGGGTAGCTGAAAATATTCTGGGACACTGAAGTTGTGTAAGGCATGTAATGTAAAGGCAGGATTGCTTTCTTTTATTCCTTTCTGTTTTATACATACATGCAAGTATATGTGTATGCATGTCTGTATAGTTGTGTGTATATCAGGCGCGAAGAATCAGGACCACACATTAAGCTTCAGTTAAGTTCATTTATTGCTCATGCCTATACACAGTCAACCAGGAAGTTGGACAAGAAAACCTCCAAGGTTTCTTCCAACCCTATTATTCTACGTGCTAACATTCAACACTAAATTGGCACTGTATAAGAGTCAGTGGAATTTAAGAAGGGTTGGAGTCAGACTATTTGTGGAAACATAACAACTTCACGCTGATTCCTTTCTTAACACCACCTTCAGATTCTGCCTGTCCTTTTCCTACAATGCATGATAAAATGACTTGACAATAATGATGCATTTCACCTACCCCCTTGGAGTTAATTCTTAGTGTCTAGTGTGTTTTTACTTTAAAATCCAGAATCCAAGTGGAAACTGACAGCTTACTCACAGTCCAGAAATCCAAAAAGTGATTGCACCAATCACACAAGGATTTTAAGAGAGGAACCACAGTCCTACTCAGAATCTTGTTCAATCTAAGATAACTTCCAAGCATAATACTGTTAGCTTATTTTATTATTAACATAGCTTCCTGCATAGCACTGTTAAATCTGATTTACTGATCTGGGGATTTATCCTATCTTGGAGTGAAACTAGGTGGAATCACTTATCTAACTTTGTTTGATTTCCTAAAGGTAAGCGGGGTTAGCTCTGTTGATACTTTGTATAAATATTTTCATATTTAAAATAATTTTCATTCAATTTAATATATATGTCCAATACTAAAGTGGAAAATTGCGAAAATTAAAAATCCACCCCTTTCAACACTGGAGTTGCACTTATGAAACTGAGCCATAAACATTTCAAAAATACCTTATCAGTATGTCCAAAATGTTACGCTACAGTTAACATAATTTCTGTTAAATTTGAAAGAAAAAAAATCATTTTTACAACACTTATCCTTCCCAATAAACACATAGATAAGCTAAACTGTCTATTAACATTGCCATTAATCTGAGTTCTTTTTCTTTGAAATATTGTTTCCAAGTATTAGAAGTTTCTAAAAAATGAACAAATCTCAACGATACATATTTTCATGGAAAATCTATTACAAATTGGCACTATATTAGATATTTATGTATCTCTAGAAAATATCCCATGTTGTAGAATTTTGTAAATTTAATATTTTACTCCTCATTTTAGGGTTTATGGCTATATTAATTATGGAGTTTGTATTTGTGAACAATTAATATATAAATCAAATGGAGGAACCATTAGACATCTTCCATCACCCATCTAATGCACTATTTGGAGCATCTGTCCACTAAAACCCATCCTGCACATGCCAGAAGAAAAGGTCTTCTCCAGATCAAATCAGCCAAGTTATTTCATCTTGTGGGATCAAAGGGGAGAGCCTTCTCTGCAGTGGGCCCAACACTTTGGAATATCTTGCCTCCTGAGGTGAGATTTGCCTTCATCCTTCTGGGCTTCCAGAAGAGCCTTTGCCAACTTTGCCAGTTGGCCTGGAGCCCCAATGGGGGCACACGCTATGCTGCAGATGATTGAGTGAGAGACAAAAGTCTAACCCCATAATGTCCATGCTTTTGATTTTCACCTTTTATTTATTCAAATGTTATTAATCTTAATTGCAATGCTTTTAATGTTTTAATGTTTTTATATTTATGTTTTCATACTATTGTAAGCTGCCCAGAGTCACTCGAGATAGTGAGACAGGTGGCATGTAAATTTAATAAACAAATAAGTAAAATAAATAAGGACACACTTATTCGGGGAGGAAAAGTGTCAGTAAAATTAGTTGGTCTTATTTCAGAATATATATATAAATAGGAACTGTCTCAGAAAACACTAGTTTTGGAAGAAAACATTTTTTTTTCGGTTTTAGGTATGGAAGACAAATTTAAGGATGCTTGCATAGATATGGAAATTCATCAGTATGCAGCTATGTCCTGGTACAAGTATAGCCCCTGGCAGAGTCAATGAAGCATTTGTTTATATACATTTCTCATTGCTTCTCAACATGAAGAGCATAATTACTCATTGCTATGAATTTTTGCACTGCAGGTGGTAACATTAAGACATGCTGTGCTGTCATTTCTCTATCAAACCAAGGGAGCTGTGTATCATAGGAATAAATACAACTCATGTAATTACATGTAGGTACATATAATTGGCTGATTTTATGACAAAATGTTCACATTTGTATCACTTAGATCCACCATTATCGCCTTTGCATTCCCTCCCCCCTCTCTCTTTTTCTTTGCTTTTGAACATTTGTGGAAATTACACTGTGTGTTGGTAGCTTTCCCCTTCCAACTATTTAGGTAGGGCCAATTTGGAGAGAAAAATCAAATTGGATAATGATTGGGAGGTTTTTGTATAAAGCAATGAGTTATGATGGTCTCAGAAATTAAGCAGAGTTGAAACTTTTTGGTAGATGAGGCATTGGGAAATTCTGAGAGCGTACTTAAAGTGAAAAAATGGATAAACACCTAAGAAGAAAACCAAAACAACAACAACAACAAAACCCCACCAATTTCTGTATTGTTGAGAAAATAAGAAAACTCACATGGGTGTGACCATGAAGTTATTAATTTCTTTTTTCATCAAAAGAATGAGTTGAAGAACTTCATGAGAGAACTTCTCCATCAGGAGAAGTCCTTTAAAACAGGACTGAGACCCTGATATCCTACTGCTCCTTGCCCATCACCTCTTCAATAAAAATTAGTACTATGTGCAGAATGAAGAACAGATCAGCAATCCCTATGCTTGAGTATGAAATCAGAAATATCCTTTTAGAATAGAATAGAATAGAATAGAATAGAATAGAATAGAATAGAATAGAATAGAATAGAATAGAATAGAATAGAATAGAATAGAATTTTTTATTGGCCAATTTGTCTTGGTCCATATGCTCTCAGTGTACATAAAAGAAAAGATACGTTCATCAAGGTACAACATTTACAACACAAATGATGGTCAATATATCAATATAAATCATAAGGATTGCCAGCAACAAAGTTACAGTCATACAGTCATAAGTGGAAAGAGATTGGTGATGGGAACGATGAGAAGATTAATAGTAGTGCAGATTTAGTAAATAGTTTAACAGTTGAGGGAATTATTTGTTTAGCAGAGTGATGGCCTTCGGGAAAAAACTGTTCTTGTGTCTAGTTGTTCTGGTGTGCAGTGCTCTATAGCGTCGTTTGAGGGTAGGAGTTGAAACAGTTTATGTCCGGGATGTGAGGATGTGTTAATTCAAACAGTGTGGATAAAAGCAGCTTAGGCAAAAGAGGGCATTTAGTGCGTGGAGATTCTTAGTCATCCAGGCCATGGTTGTCCCAAAGATGCTTTTTCAAAAGGCAAGTGGACTTTGTTTTTTCTTGAAGGAGTTCCACTTCTCATCCAAGAAACTTCAGTTCTTGGCTATTCAAGAAAAAAACAAAGTCCAGGTGCCTTTTGAAAAAGCACTTTTGGGACATTTAGTCTCTCTGTTTCACCTGCAAGGAATGGATTTAGTTGCCCTGTGCTTTCCCCCATTTAATAAAAGGTAGGGTAATTCCATCTCAGATTTCTAGCATTGCACGCACCCATATGGAAAAAAAAACTACTGAATGGTAAGAAATGCCTGTTCTAGTGAATATCCCAGATAAGTCATCTCCCAAAGTGGCTGTCATTTGTAGCTTAAAGGTGGTCTCTGTGGAAGGGGAGGAGAAGTCTGGTATAGTAGTTCTATAGAGTGGATGGGTCAGTTTGCAGTCTGGATTAGGTCCTTTGTTCAGTGCTTTCTCATCCCTGAGTTAAAACAATCCAAACAGTGGTAGTAGGGATGGTGGTAGTGATGATGATGATTATGTAATGATGTGACACACAAACTAATAGTTTGATCAAGATGTAGACATTGAGTAATTTGATTGATTAATGATAATCATCATCATTACCCACTTATTTTCATAGTCAACAAAATTTATTATAATATAAAACATCCCTTAAGGTACTGATCGTTACCCAAAATGCCAGTTTTCAGGCCTGGAAATCTGTAGAACCAGCTTTCCAGATAGATTCTGCCTGCCCCATCCAAAGGAACAGACTGTGCATGTTAAAGATGGACACTTTTTGTTAGGGCTGACTACAGGGGCCATGGAAGTGGTATTCCTTGCAGGCGTTCCCCAGATTTGGAATAGCTTGCACACCCACACCCTCCCTCCCAACCAACCCTAGCAAGGGCAGCACTCATGAAG
The DNA here is from genome assembly GCF_028640845.1 of Ahaetulla prasina. Lineage (NCBI taxonomy): Eukaryota > Metazoa > Chordata > Lepidosauria > Squamata > Colubridae > Ahaetulla > Ahaetulla prasina. The sequence continues at coordinate 234,987,878 of NC_080540.1, read as the reverse complement.
ACTTTTAAAGACCTGGTTGTTTGAGAAGATATTTTAGAGATTGAATCCTGTAAGTACTGAATGTGGGTTGTTTAATATGAATTATTTGTATATTGTAACCATTCATATTAAATAGCCCACATTCAGTACTTATAGGATTCAATATATTATATATTTAAAGTACTGTTTTTACTGATTTGCAATGGTAATTTGTTACTGTAGATCCAAAATATACACCAGTTAAAACAGTTTAGAATGAAGCGGTATATAAATCTAATCTAGTCAATCAAATATATCATTCATATAAACAGCAATTTATTAGTGATATAGGTCCTTCCTTCCTTCCTTCCTTCCTTCCTTCCTTCCTTCCTTCCTTCCTTCCTTCCTTCCTTCCTTCCCCAATGATATAATTAAATTACATATCTCTGTGTTCACCCCAGAATGAAATACACATTCCTTTATGTATAATACACTGTCAGTAGATGTTACTCAAATCTGTCATGCTTCTAAATAAAATTAATTGTTGGGCATTTTACAATAGGAGAGATGAAGCACAACAGCTTGCATAAACAGGCTCTAATAGTAATAGCCAATTTAAAGGTTCATTACTAAATACTAGTGGTACCACTGTAAAACTTAGCTTCTTATTACCCAGATTTGAAATGACAGGAATGAAATGTTTCTTTGAAGTGATCCCTAAATCCCAAAACAAACAGAAGGAGATTTAAATGGCAATGTTCCGTTTTAAGGTTTTTGAGAATATACACCTTATTGGTGCAGAAGTACTCCTTGATGAAAGGGCCTATATAAGAATAATTTAGCATCTAGAGTTAATGTGGACTCAAGCAGACCTGTAAAACTGATAGGTTAAAAAATAATAAATAACACATCATTCATTAATATGGGAACAGATTTACCAAAGTTAAATTTTGACTCCTGTTAAAGTGCAGTCCAGCTGCTGGGAGGCTGTTTGGAACAGATTGAGACACGACCCTATCAAGATAGAGCAGTTTTGAGTTTGAATGATGTGCTGATTCCATAAGATCCATCTTTAGCCAAAGATGGACTTTATGGAACCAAACCAAACAGAACTGGTCCATAATTTGGGGATCCACTTGGATTTATAAATCCTGCTTGAGGATCAAGTTGCAGCTACTTCCAAAAGTGCCCTTATAGAGCATCATCTTGTGCACCAGTTGCTATTTTTCTCAAAAAGGGAGCCTTCACTCACTGTCATTCATGCTTTGGTCACCTCTCAATTGGATGTCTGAAATGTACTGAACATTCAGGGCAATAGCTGGTGCGAATAGTTATGGGAGATGAGACCGTGTCACACACAACCTTGAGAACAGCACTGGTTGTTGGATGGATTCAAGATGGTTCAAGTCACCTTTAAAGCCATTAGTGGGTGAGGTCAATAGTAGATAGTTTAGGGTTAAAGCTTTAGAGATTTTGGGAAGAGACCATGGTGTCAGGTAGTGTATTCCAGGCATTAAATACTCTGTTACTAAAGTCATATTTTCTACAATCAAGATTGGAGCGGTTCACTTTAAGTTTAAATCTATTGTGTGCTCGTGTATTGTGATTGAAGCTGAAGTAGTCTTCAACAGGAAGGACATTGTAGCAGATGATTCTATGAGTTAAACTCAGGTCATACCGAAAACCTTGTTTGTATGTGTGCCCCTCAGTCAGGGACCTATAGAAACCATGGAAGCATTCCTTCCCAGTTGCTATCCCCTTCCTCAGCATTAATATCCCTCTACATCATTTGAATGGCTCCCCTCCCTCCTCAGACAGTTTGTGAAGACTTGTCTATTTAGTCAAGCCTTGGAGGCAGGGCTGTTATGACTCTCCCTCTGGATGAGTAATTACTTTTAATTGTGTTTTTGGAATGCTTGACTCCCAGAATATTGGGCTGTTTTATAATGCATGATCTTGGTTTTAATTTTTGATTATTATGTAGAGTGGGGAAAAAAGCAGGGTTGCTTAGATCATTAGGAGCCATTTAAAATTATCAGCTCCTTCTTTTTCTTCTTTATGAGATGACAGATGTTGTAGGCACTGCAAGGGTGCCACAAAATATGGCTTTTTCCTTGTGAATGATTGTTGTGAATGATCTCTGTTTTGCAAAGACTCAATTATCCATTGCCAAAGTGCTCCATTTCAATTATTACTTTGTTTAGATCGGTGTTTTCTGTCATAATTATTTGGTTCAAGAGCAAGAGTAGCTGGAGGAGGTGGGGAGAGTAAAAAAATTCAAGATGGTGGCTGCCATTTTGACTTTTTCATCCAACTTTTTCCACAGCTTCCCCTCAGCAAGAGATCACTCCCTAAGCCCATTAAACCAGGGATCTCCAGCCTTACCAACTTTAAAACTTGTGGACTTCAATTCCCAGAATTCCCCAGATAGTTTTAAAGTTGCCAAGTTTACTGCTTTACACCCAGTAAACATTTTAAATGATCCTTTAGGGTAAAAATGAGTAGGTTGGATGGGAGACTCTTTTTGCAACCATATTTTTCCCGTCCAATTTGTTTACCCACAATGGGCTGGAAAGAATGTGGCAGTAGTGGCTCTATTTAATTTTTTTAAAAACTTTTTATTTTTG